>NW_024712203.1:0-227273 GCF_018991925.1 Homarus americanus | reverse complement strand
TGGTTACATATATATATATATATATATATATATATATATATAAATAATAAAGATATTAATAAAAAATTAAGGTATCGAGCGCTTGGTTCTTTTACCTTTAAGAGTTATCTCCCGTGACGTTGGTTGATACTCGGCAGTTCCGGTGATGTCACCGGCTCATGATAATAGCCCAGTAAATAATAACTCTATCTCTAGCGGATTTCCATTAACCTCACTTCCGGCATCGTTGTTTCTGGCATTGGGTGGCGTAGTGGGTGGAGAAGGAAGGGAAGAGATGAAGGAAGGCGAGTCTATTGACAATAACGGAAATACAGACGAAAACTCACTTA
This sequence comes from Homarus americanus, assembly GCF_018991925.1. Lineage (NCBI taxonomy): Eukaryota > Metazoa > Arthropoda > Malacostraca > Decapoda > Nephropidae > Homarus > Homarus americanus. Next base: position 226,944 of record NW_024712203.1, on the reverse strand, counting down.
TTCAGTTCACACTCTCTGAACAATCAATCAATCAAGGAGCAACCCTCACATCGGAGTGCTGGCCACCTGACCCAGCAATTTCAGAGCGTATTTACCATTCCCCCCAGATTTATCATCCCTCCGAGATTCACAGCTTTTAATTTATTCATCCCCTTAACCAATTACCAAAAATAGTAATGCAGATGACGCTACTTGTCCTTCAGGATTATCAAAACAGAGCAAATAGCTATCTAAATTCAGCAGAGATAGCTTGTACAGACCTACAGTAAATAAGGCCTAGCAGGGGTGAGCACCAGAGAGCCATGGAACAATGCTCGATTGTCTTCATATTCAATAAAATGTTCTGATATAGGCTCAAGTCAGCTAATGGTTCACCATCGTCTCTGGAGATATAATCATTACTGAGATCATACGTCAGCTTTTTTATACACATGCAGATAAACGTGTCATTTCTGTCTATGTGATTTTTTTGATCTCTCGGGTTCTCTTTTTCTTTATTTGTTTAATTTAGCAGTCTGAATTCCTGTCAGTACTTGTCTCATTCCTATGTTATATATATATATATATATATATATATATATATATATATATATATATATATATATATATATATATATATATATATATATATATATATATATATATATATATATATATATATATATATATATTCTCTGCGTCTGTTTTTCTCTGTATCACCGAGTATTTATCTCTCTCTCCCGCTCTTTCTCTCTCTCTTCACCCGCTATACTTAGATGGCTAATACCACTTGCAACACCTATTCTTAAGATCAACCATTACAATCTTAACGTCGCTGATATTGCACACTTCCATCTCGCCCAGACATGAGAGCAATCGTTGTGGAACAAGCGATCTATCTGACTTTTTTTTATCTCGTCGAAATCTTGGTGTAAATGATGACAAACTGTGCACTTCCTGCCACCCCCATCCCTCTTTCCTCCCGACTCCTACAGAGACACATATTATGGTCTATGAAGTCTTAGAGTCACTAGCAGATTCACCCCGTGCTGTGAGGTAGTATCAAGTGTTGTTTGTTTGAGTGGAGGAGGTGAGAACATTGTTAGGGCTTTAGGTCTATGTATTGATGGAGTTGTTTGATGCGGGTGTAGTGGACTTGTAGGTCGTGTATACATCCAATCAAAAAAGTTTATTTTCACTTTTGTGTTTGACAATATCACACAATGGATTAATTATTTTGATACCTCTACCGAGACAGCATGGGATGCACTGTTCATTTTGAAATTCATCGGACCCAACCATAAGGACACATTTGGTTTTGTGTTTACGTCAGTGTATAATGTGTATTTAGATGTGTGTGTGTGTGTGCGTATAATTATACACTCACTGATATGGGTATATTTCCGTTTGTGCTTGTTTGCTTTAGGGACGAGCGCTGTGACATGACACATTCGCAATATTGTCACAACAATCATAACCTACAGCACTTTCCCAGCCAACAGAGTAAGGAAGCCAGGTGTGTCTTGAGAGACAGAGCCTCACAAGATCATAATTCACTCTCACCCACCAATACTGTGCCTAAGAGCTAGACGAAAGCAAAGATTGTAAGAATATCTGGAAAGACTGTATTTGATTTAATTCTATTTTACATTACCGAAAAGACTTAAAATTTTTCTGGGTTTGCATTCATTTTCTTCTTATAGTTTTTTTTTTCAGTCTCTGAAGAATCATCCATCAGTTATTCACAACAAACGGGCCTTTGGAGGGACACAATCAAAGAGGTGACGGGCCAAAATAATTTTTTTTAACACACATAAAGTTCAGGGAAAGATCCAACAACTATTTAGGCGTTCCCTTGCTCCAGACTGAAGATTTACGACTGTGGTCAAATAAAAAAAATGCAAGATGTTGGCAAACTTCGTCAGATGGAATAAAAGAAAGAAAAGACGCCTCCTGAGCTCATAAGGGGGGTGACCTTGTGCGGCCGTCAGGGTAGTAAATGTTATGACACAATCTCGAGGGTGACTGTGGTGTCATATGGAGGAATGGGTTGGCAAGGTCTCTCTCTCTCTCTCTCTCTCTCTCTCTCTCTCTCTCTACCAAAATAAACTTTCTATTCACCTCATATCTTGTATCGACAATTATCAGCTTCAACTTCATTTTCTGGAGAATCGTGACGCCATAAAGAAAAACGTTAGTGATATTTGTTATTTTTCATTTTCGAGGAATCTATTGCAATGACTTCTCCTATGTTCCTCAATTACATAGCTATCACGATTTTTGTTTTAACTATTGAGGATCATAACCTTCACCTTGACCTTGACCCCCCAACACACAATGACGTTTAGTTAGATCTGGTGCTTATATTATTGAGATATGCTTCATTATATTATTGCACACACACATACACACACACACACATACACACACACACACACACACACACACACACACACACACACACACACACACACACACACACGCTTCCAAGTTAAGGTAGACCGGCATAAATTGCTTCATCCTAATCATTTTTAATGGATTAGACAACTATTTCATTTCGGCCACTGAAGTGCATAATTAATATGAAGGGATTTTTTCTATAAGCTTGAATTTATTATTTTTTTTCTGAGTATCCCCGATATTAAAATGAACACTTTAGTTTGGACTTTCCTCAGAATTAAAAAGTGAGGATGAAATGATATGCTAATTTTGAATTAAACCTCTTTCATTCACTCATATTAACTCTTTTACTCTCTCACTTCCTCCACATATATCTCTAGCTCTCTCTATCTTTCACTTCCTCCCACCCTCCTACCTCTCTCTCTCTCTTTGATGTCCTGCCATCCTCTCCGCCTCTCCGCCTTTCAATCTCCCTTTCCCACTCTCTTTCTCTCATTCTCTCTTACACACTACATCCCAACGCTTGACCAACAACTATAGCGGGCTGATAGTATACTGTATATTAATTATATGATATAGTAGTATGTGGTGTGTGAGACCCTCAGTGGTAGAGAGTAAAATGGTGTGTTAGTTGACTCAGTAGTGACACTTATCTGTAGTAATATTGTTGGTTTCATTGTGTTGATAATGGAAATGTTACAATAGATGTACTGAAATTATGACCATGAGTGCATTCTTTGTTGTAGACAGTGGACCTCATTTTAGGGTCCGTTTTCTGTGGTTCCAGATGGCGTGCAGCCATGTCGCTTCCTACAGGATTTTCTCCAATAAGGACCAAGTGTAAACCATGGTTCTAGTTCGTCTGATACCAAGAAGTTGTAGGATCTTATAGTAACGAAATTGAATTATGAAGACATTACTTAACCAGTGACCTCAAGATGCCTGTAGAGGTGTGGTTAAGGCGATGAGGGGAGGAGGTAGTAGTAATTAATATTAGTATTAACGTTTTTATTCTGATATGGAGTGAAGAATTTTGTAAGTTTGCAAGTTTGATGTGGGAGAAAAGTTGATTTGCTGCTGAGGAAATGAAGGAAGATTTTTGTTCTGACCGACAGAGTTCTAGTTAGATATTTTTAAGTTGAAAGGAGAAAGATTTTGTTCTTGGTAGGATGTATTGCAGCGTGCAGGAGTAAGAAGAGAGGTGTTTTATGTTCAGACTTTTGAGAAATGGGTTGGTACATTGTGTTAGCTGGCTCTAGGCTAGGTAGAGTGAGCCTAACTATACTATTTCCCAGGTCTGTAAAACGTGAGATAATGTGTTGTTGTTTTACTTATCGCACTACAGTCTTTCTAAATTACGACTATGTGAAAGTTTTGTGTTGCAGGAAGAGATAAGGGATTCTGTCACAATTGTCCTCTAAGAACAAGATAGAAGAGATTATAGTGCTTGATTGCGTGGAATACTTATTGGAGAGATGAAAGATATTATCCTGGCGATGTGGTTATCATATGGGGGAACGTGACAAAAATATGAGTCGATTGTCATAGTTTGAAAATATTTCCCCTGTGTTTACTGTTTAATCATTAATTTTAAGTAATATTTAAGGTATTGGATAATTATGGCTACACAATAGGTTAGTTTCTCAAGAACGGACGCCACTTTTTCCCCTCATAAGTGAGATGCTTTTTGTCTTTGGAAAATATACTGCTCGAGCTTTTACGAGACAATATATGGAAAACATTATAAAAATATTAAGTATCCATTTTTTTTAATGTATTAGTATGCCACAAGATGCTGGGTTGAACTATTGGGCAAAATTGTGTTTTTATAAGCGAGCTGAACCCTATAAAAAGACACTACTATTGCTACTTTGCTGACACTTAGAATCCAGTATGATACAATCATATGAGTTATTAAGGATGTCATCTTTGTTGGTGGGCTATGAGTTGACTAGAGAGGCTGATACGGGACCGGCAGGGTTGTCCACAGATGTTCCACATGTGGAGGGCTACATCTAGTGCGGGAGGGCAGGGCGTCAGCGTCTCTCCAACATTGGCCCTTGTCTGCCTAGGTCCAAGAGTTACAGCGTGGAGTAATCTTTTCCCAGGTGATGGGAGTCGATTTGGCACTTTTCAGGTTTGTTTTAAGACTATCCTTATACCTTTTCAGTTGCCCGCCAGCATTAAGTTTACTATTCGTGAGGTGATTGTAAAGTGGCTGCTTTGGCAGTCTACTGTCCTCTATGCAGGTAACTTGGCCAGTCCAACATATTTCTTCATGGATAATCGTGGCCTCGATGTCCCTACAGTTGGTGTCAGCGAGAATACAGGCATTTGTTCTCTTGTCTTCTCAGCAAATTCGGAGGATGGAACGTAGACTACGTTGATGAAAGTTTTCAAGTACCTTTGAGGTGCCTCCTATATGTGACCCATGTCTCGCTGCCATATGTTACGAACCACGCCATCAATTGTCATGATCTACCTACCCAGCACTACGAACCACGCCATCTATTGTCCTGATCTACCTACCCAGCACCCCGAGCAATGCCATCTAGGGACGAAAGACGAGTATGACTAGTCTTAGTTACCATTCCGGGATTTCCCTTCTCCATATCCTGGTTGTTGCGTCACCTCCTACAAGTCTTCTTCATCAGCTCCAGTTCGATGAGAGTTGAGTTCACTCTGGGAAGTGACTACAGGATCACCTATCCTGGAAACCTACGGCACAGTGACTACCTACCGTCTTCTACAATACTCAGCCTTACTCGTCGGCCATCTCAGCTCCGCACTTAAGTATTTGTAATCTTATGTTACCTCCCACCTCCACCTTGCTTCAAATAATTGTATGTTGTATAAATATGTATATACTGTTAATGTTTAGGTTAAGTATGGTTAAGGGTAAATTATAGAAAGCTGAATATTTTGTTAAGGAATTTATGGTACTGTATTATACACAACAAAAACTAGCATCCTTTGTCTACCCTTTTTTAGTCCGATTGTCTTTGTTTTTTATTGTTGTTGCCTGTTGGGAACTGGGTAGACTTTTAACTATATTCTAAATCCCCAACTCGTAACAAATGGCGACCGTGACAGGACCCAACATTAAGTGCCATATTTCTTGCCCCCGTGTTATTCCTTGTTAATTATTCCTCCCAGTCACTTCTGTTCACAATTGCTTTACGGTGGTTTAAAGTTTCCTTCATATGTGTGAGCATATATTGGTATTATCGTACAGTAAGAGTGACAGACGTAGGATATTAGGTTCCAAGTGTCATAAGGCTTACCTGTTATTACACATGGCTGTCGTGTAGTAAGTCTTATCGAGTGTAGGGAAGAATCCGGATCTGTTTAATGCCGTACCCTCACTCCAGAGTAGGCTGTTTCATAGTCACTGGTTTAGGGTGAAGTGATATCTTGGGACGCCCCGCTCTACCAGGACCCCATAATTATAAAGCCTCAATTATTGTTCTTCTCATTATCTCATTCGGGGTCACTGTTTCAAGTATCCAAGGGTTGTTTATCCGGATCTTTAAATTAATGCCGTAATACGCCCTTCCTGTTTACTCAAGGGTTGTTAATCCGGATCTTTATATAAATGCCGCAATACGCCCTTCCTGTTTACTCAGGGTTGTTAATCCGGATCTTTATATTAATGCCGTAATATGCCTTTCCTCTTTCAAGTCTCTTATCCTTATCTAAGTATCTTATCAGAAGAACAATATTCATAAGTGTAATTTCCCTAGGTATAACTTGGGTAGTTTCCGAGACTTTCTGGTTATCCACTGCCGTGATATTTTCTAGGGTAATCCACTTATCTTATCTTTTTGACCATTAATTAATTTATCTAGGTTTTCTTAATGGCCACCTCAGGATTTGTTAAACTTGGTAGTCCTGGAGGAGTGGAAGAGCAAGATACCATTTCACATCTTGAAGCATGTTGAGGAGCGTGGAGAGGTTAATTTAGGGCGTGAGGCTGAGCTGGCTGATGCGTACGCCTGGCTGGTGGAGTCACTGTGCCGTAGGGAACGTGGTACTTTCCGACATGTTAGGTCCTCCTCTGATGATAGCCTTGGGGGCGTGAGTGGTAGGTCGAAAGGTCCCACACCTACCCCCTCTGATGCAACCAAGATTTATTGTTCTTACTGTAAAAACCCAGACCATACGATCCAGACTTGTAAACACCCAAAGTGTCGAATTGCTAAAAGTAGTTCCCTGGATCCCAAATTCAAACCAATAGCAACCACCAATGTGGAAAGGCACCATCAGGATCTCTTCTCTTCATTCACCTGTGAGGGAAAAATTTCAATCATAAAGGGGTCTCGTTCTTTCCCAATTCGTATACTACGTGATACGGGCGCAGCACAATCTATCCTCCTGTTTAACGTCATTCCTGATATATCTAGCGCATTTACTAATGAGAGTGTTCTAATTTCAGATCTCTCATCCCATTCTTCCTATCCCTTGATTACTGAGGAAGTGCAAATAGCCATTAGGAAAGATCCAATGCCTGTGAGCGGCATTCATTTATTATTGGGTAATGATTTGGTAGGAGATCTAGTGGTTCCCAACATAAAGACAGTCGACTCTCCCTTACCTGTCAACTCCATCACTGACCTTGAAGAAACTATTCCTCACCTTTTCCCATCTTGTGCTGTCACCCGGTCACAGAGTGTCCGAAATGGGCCCTCTTCATCTAAAACCACCTCCAATATCTTCCTACCCACAGAAGATCTGTACAATAAGACCATTAGTAAGGATGAGCTCATTAAAGCCCAACAATCTGATCCATCTTTGTTCAAACAGGTGATGAAAGACCTCAGTGTGGACCATTGTACATCTTCGGCTTATCACCCACAATCCCAAGGTTGCTTGGAACGGTTCCATCAAAACTTTCAAATCAATGCTAAGAAACTATCTCCCCTCAACTATATAGTCCATACTCCTGATCGAAGAAAAGATTCACAACTTGTTCACATTAATCTCATGAAACTTTACCATTCCAGGCAGTCAGAGGAAGACATCCCAGAGGCTATAAGCCTACCTGTATTGCATACGGTTTTGTCAGGGCCGGAGCCGGAGACAGATGACATGGATCTATTGGAGAATTTAGACTTCCCTCTACCTAAAGAAAACCCTGCTAACAGTCACATACTCAACAACTTCGATGAGTATTTTTCTGTTTTGAATCCATCTCAAGCAAAAGATCTCACTAAGTTATTATCAACATTTCCTAAAGTCACGTCAGACCTCCCAGGGTTTTGCAATATACTTAAACATGATATTAAGCTAATCTCAGATGATGTACAACCCATTAGGCAATCAGCATATCGACTAAATCCACAAAAAAGAGAGATTATGAAAAAGGAGGTAGATTTTTTGTTAAAACATAACTTAGCTGCGCCTAGTACCTCCCCCTGGGCTTCACCTTGCCTTCTCATTCCAAAGCCCGATAGCACTTTTCGTTTCTGTACCGATTATCGTACGGTGAACCAGGTCACTGTCTCAGACTCCTACCCTTTACCTTTGACTGAAGATATAATAGACAGCATAGGCTGTGCAAAATTTATCAGTACGGTGGACAGGTTGAAAGGATATTATCAAGTGGGACTCACGGATAGGGCAAAAATAATCTCCGCAATTATAACTCCATTTGGTCCTTTTCAATATTTGGTTATAGCGTTTGGCTTTTCTAATGCTCCGGCCACTTTCCAGAGGACCATCAATTACCTGATTCAGGACCTGGATGACCTGGTGGTGGTGTCGGACGGCTGGGACGAACATCTGGTGCGTTTGGAGATACTGTACGCACGACTGCAAGAGACTGGATTCACCATAAACCTGGCTAAATCTGCTTTTGGCCGGGCCTCAGTGACTTACCTGGAACATATCGTTGGGCATGGTATGGTGAGACCCAAGGACGCAAACGTTAAAGCCATCTTGTCCTTCCCCACTCCAAGGACGAGGAAGGAACTCGTGCGCTTCCTGGGGATGTGCGGCTACTACCGTAGGTTCTGCAGTAACTTCTCCAGCGTGGCCAGACCCCTCACAGACCTTACCAGTTCTGCGGTCCCTTACATCTGGAACCAGAGGTGCAACCAGTCTTTCCACCGCCTCAAAGCCTTCCTTGCCTCCAAGCCTGTAGTCCACCCCCCTGACTACACCTTGCCCTTCCATCTGCAAATAGATGCTAGCGGTATCGGAGTGGGGGCTGTGCTCCTACAACCCGACCCAACCACTGATGTCCTTCACCCTGTGGCATACTACTCCGCCAAGTTGAAAAAACATCAGACCAACTACTCGACCATAGAGAAGGAGGCCCTGGCTCTGGTGTTGGCAATAAAGAATTTTGAATGTTACCTCCAGTCTTGCCCACAAACAACCCTCATCTTCACCGACCATAACCCACTCACGTTCATCCAAACCAACAAGACCTCCAACCAGCGAATCCTCCCCTAGGCTCTCCTCGCCCAGACCTATAATCTACAAGTCCGGCACATAAAGGGGGTGGACAACCTGATTGCGGACTCCTTATCCCGAGCTCCAGTGGAAATGCAGCAGCTACTCTCCAGACGCACCACGTGATCACCTCCTTCGCGCCCGCGCTATGGAGGTCTTTGGAGGGGGGGTGTGTTACGAACCACGCCTTCAATTGTCATGATCTACCTACCCAGCACTACGAACCACGCCATCTATTGTCCTGATCTACCTACCCAGCACCACGAGCAACGCCATCTAGGGACGAAACACGAGTATGACTACTCTTAGTTACCATTCCGGGATTTCCCTTCTCCATATCCTGGTTGTTACGTCACCTCCTCAAAGTCTTCTTCATCAGCTCCAGTTCGATGAGAGTTGAGTTCACTCTGGGAAGTGACTACAGGATCACCTATCCTGGAAACCTACGGCACAGTGACTACCTACCGTCTTCTACAATACTCAGCCTTACTCGTCGGCCATCTCAGCTCTGCACTTAATTATTTGTAATCTTATGTTTCCTCCCACCTCCACCTTGCTTCAAATTATTGTATGTTGTATAAATATGTATACACTGTTAATGTTTAGGTTAAGTATGGTTAAGGGTAAATTATAGAAAGCTGAATATTTTGTTAAGGAATTTTTGGTACTTTATTATACACAACAAAAACTCGCATCCTTTGTCTACCCTTTTATAGTCCGATTGTCTTTGTTTTTTTTTTTTGTTGCCTGTTGGGATCTGGGTAGACTTTTAACTATATTCTAAATCCCCAACTCGTAACACATATAACAGGGTAGGGAGGACCACTGCTCGATATACGTGCAACATTGTAGATAATATCAGATTCTTACAACTGAAGACACAGGTGGGGAGTCTCCCAAAGGCTTGAGATGCACATCTGATCCGATGTTGCATCTCTTTATCGACGTCCGCGGTGGTAGACAGGTGGGAGCTGAGATACTGGAAATGGGTAACATTAGAGAGAGAAGTACCGTTCAACTGGATGGATGGGGAAACTGTGGCTGAACCAGGAGGTGTGGCAGAAGTTGCATACGCATCAGTGTAGGTGTTCAGGATCTCCTGTTGGTCACGTTCAGCGTGAGCGACAAGGGTGAGGTCGTCTGTATACTAAAGTTCAGTAATGAAAGCTTCTGAAACCTAGAACCGTCTAATGTTGAAAAGACCCTTCAGCAGGTACTGGATGTCCATCCCGCCAGCTAAATTGGCACTGGCACAAGTAAGGAAGGCAGCCAAGAAATGGAAAAGAGAGTTGATGCCAGTACACATCCTTGTTTAATCACCGTTTGGATGGGAGAGAACTCAGACTGGGTGCCATTGTGCAGGACACTGCCGTTCATGCCATCGTGGAGTTGCCTCACAATGACGATGAATTTTTGGGGGTAGCCAAAACGGGTTGGTCCACCAGAGGGCTTCCCTGTTGACCAAGTCAAAGGCCTTGGTTCCGTCGATGGATGCCATGTACAGGTCACGACGCTGTTCTCTGCACTTTTCCTGAATCTGGCGGGCAGCAAAGATCATGTCAGTGGTGCCACATGATGTGGCATTGAGATTCTGGGAGGAAGTCTTCCGCCTCAGGAAGAAGTCTGTTTAGGAGGACTCGGGCAATAATCTTGTCAGCTACGGATAGCAGTGAGACCCTGCGGTAGTTGCCACAGTCTGACCAGGCTCCCTTGTTCTTATAAATAATGACAATGAAGGCATCTTTAAGAGCTTGGGGGATTTACTCCTAATTTCCATATATTCTACAGGAAAAAATGGAGATGGCTAGTATGCAGAGGTCGTCATGCTTTACACTCTTCGGCCCTGAGGCTTTGTTATTTTTCATCAGTTTGATTGCAGTAGCTGCCTCATCCAAGGATGGGGGATAGCTGATGTGGGTCAGCTCTGGATGCAGAGGGACCTGCTGGGTAGTCAGGACATCCGCATCAGTGTTTCGGTTGAGCAGTGAACGGTAGTGCTCTTTCCAGCACTGAAGGAGGCCTTCATCGTCTTTAATTATGGAGTTATCGTCGGATGAGTGGAGAGGGGCTGCGTCACGAGTGATTGATCCATAAAATTTTTTTGGTGGACTTGAAAAATTCGCGCATCTAGTGCTGATCCACAATTTTTTCGGTTTCACATGCTTTATTTCTAAACCAGTTATTCTTTACATTGCGAAGTTCCTTCTGGGCCATAACTTTCTTCTAGTGGAAAGTATCAGCTTTGGTCCCAGACTGAGGGTTGTTTTGCCAGTCAGTTAAAGCAGCACGTTTATTATTGATGAATACATTGATTGCCCAGTCATTTTCAACAAACATGGTGTATTCATTCTCTCTGGCTTAGGGTCTCTCTGCAGCTTTTTGTCATGACAGTGTTGAAAATACCCATTTGCACTGGGATTTGGGTTGTTTGTTGTCGGGTTGTTTATTAGCCCACGTTTCATCTGCTCTCTGAAAGCATGTGCTACCGCTGGATCATCCAGAAGCTTAATGTTTAAAACCTCTTCTAGTGGCTGGCTGCCTTCGCCGTTTTGAGGCGACGTGAATTGAGAGCTTGGCTTTGACGAGCCGTTGATCAGTGTTGCAGTGGTCTGAACCACACATGGCATGGGTGATGAGGACATCTCGGCAATCTCTTTATTTGACAATGATGAACTCAATGACATGCCAGTGTTTAGATCGTGGGTGTTACCACAAGCCCTTAAACTTGTCGGCCTGACTAAACAAGGTGTTGGTGAAAGTGAGGTTGTGTGCAGCAAAGTGGCTGAGGAGGAGTAGGCCAATAGGATTACACTTGCCTAGTCCATTGCCAAATGTCAGCGTCACTGCCAACTCAGGCATTGAAGTCACCAAGGAGCACAACCTTGTCTTCTCTGGGGATAAAGGTTGGCACTCTGTTGAGGTCGGCGTAAAAGGCCTCCTTGCTGTCATCCTCTGTTGGGGCATATGCACTGATAAAAAAGGCATGGCGTGAGTGATTCAGTGGGAATATGAGCGTCATGAAGCGCTCGTTGATCCCAATAAGCATTTCAGTTAGCCTGAGTAGGATGCGTTGGCGCATGGCAAAGCAAACTCCATAAATGCGGTTCCTCTCTGCAGCAGGTTTACTCTTCCAGAAAAGGTATAGCCAGACCCTCATTCTGTTAGGTGACCCTCCTCTAGGAGCCTGTACTCACTAATGGCTGCTATATCGATGTTATACCTAGCCAACTCTTTTGCCTGAAGAGCAGTTCTTCTACGAGGACGCTCATTTGAGCCAGTATCAAGAGGGGTCCTGACATTCGATGTAGCGACCATAAGAGGTTGTATAGTTTTTTTTTTTTTTGGGGGGGGGTGATCTATGTTTTTTTTTGTTTTTTTTCGACCGTATAAGGATGACCTTACTGGGTGTGGTTGCCCAGTCTTTTTTTTTTTTAATGCAGGCTATGTTTAGGGCACCTTTTCTAGCCCTCTCCCCATATGGGGTGACCAGAATGGCTCCTTGAAAGGGCTGCTATATCGCACAGACAGCTCCAAATTGCACTGCTGCCATCTTATCTGTGCCGCCTATATGCAGAGTTGTGACTACAGACTCTCGGCAGTCATCCCTGCCTATCCCCGTCGTCACTCGTCCATCACCATAGGACTGTTCGGGATATAGGGTTTTGATGATGATGAGAGATATGATGAGCTAGATGATGGCTGCAGGTGAGTTGATTTATGTGGTGAGGCAGAAGCGCAGGCTGCAACCACACATCTTGGCTCTCACTTCCCTAATCCAGTGGTGCAAGTGTTGCAACGACTGGCGAGAGGGAGAGTTGCAATGGACTGTCGATAGCCGAGTTTGTTGGGTTTCGCCTGAGTAGCCTGTACATCATGCATTGCCTTCATCCGCCGGTGTAGCCGTTGGGTTGTCATGGTGGTCACCTCTTCTGCCTATACCGCCGTTGGGGTCTTGTTGGAGCTCTGTAAGGATGTCTGTCTGATGCGGGGCTCCACCGCAGATTTTAGATCCGGGTTTACTCCCACAGCCTTACACCTACCAAAGTTTAATCCGCAAGGCAGCAAGGTAATGGTTCGTAAGCACCAGGAAGTGTCCACATGCCAGTGGGCCTATGCGCCGTCCCTCTGGGGCCCGCTGCTACTCCGAGATTCCCTGGTGGTCTAGCCTGGTCCCACTAGGCACCCAGTTACCTTGTGTTGCCACGAGGAGGCACAGGAGGAGTCTTCATGGTGAAGAGGCTGTGTACTGGCAGGGGAAGATTAATGCAAGTTGCTTCCCTGCTCGGCACGAGGGCTACCCAGCAGCGTTAGCTGAAAGCGAGAAGGAGCAAGCAAAGCTTGCACCTTAACACTAATATAATGCTGCCACACTAGACCCATTACACGACCTTGTTTGTGCGCACACACACACCAAGATGGGACCACTATGCTTCTTCATGCTTATCAATGATGCCCTAAGAGAAACCCCTGCTCGCTGGAAATATGTCGATGACTCCACCATTGGGATCAGCGTCAACAATTCTGCTCCCGACTATACCGCCCTTCAGGATTTATTGAACAGTCTCCAAAATTGGGCCACCAACAACCACGTCACCATCAACCATACCAAGACCATGGTTATGCACATCAACCTCTCCTCCGACGTTGTCCCACCCTCTTCCATTACTTTAGGTCCCAACACACTCCAGGTTGTAGATTCCACTAGCTCCTTGGCGTCACCATAGACAACAAACTAAATTGGAAACCACATGTCAGTGAAGTTGTCAAATCCTCCAGTTTCTGCCTCCACCTCCTCCGCCGACTCAAGTCCCTCGGAGTTCCTGCACCCGAGCTCCCCAGTGTTTACTCAATATTCATACTTCCCCCGCTCACCTATGCCTCCCCTACCTGGTCTTCCTCCCTAAATGCTCCACAACGTAAACACCTAGAAAAGTGCAAAAGAGGGCATGCAAAATTTTTCTCTCCCCTTCCTACTCCACATATCAAGAAGCGCTCAACACACTGACCCTCTCGGCTCTCACTGACCATTACCACGACCTCATCTGCAAATTTGGTGAAAAGCTTGCGCACCATCCTCGACACCGGCTCCTACTACCACCTGAGATCCCTCTCCCGAGAATTGCTGTTCAACACCACAACCCCATCCAGCCATACGAGCATGTACTGATCGCTATAAGAAATGCCCTGGAGTATGACCTTCTCCCTACCTACTCATTATATATTATATTTGTATCACTTATGTTACTTGTATAATATTTGTAAATCAAGAGACCCATTCCCCAATTATGCAACTGTATATTTTCATCCTTCCGGCTGCCATGCTCTTACGATAAAATAAAACATAAATTATTATTATTATTATTTTTATTAAGTTGATCAATGATTCCCAATATGGCTTCACGAGTGGGCGTTCCTGTCTGACTAATCTATTAACATCTTTTCAACTGTTTTCGAATCAGTGAATGACGGGGACTATTATGATGTGGTATATCACGACTTTAGTAAGGCCTTCGACAGAGTCCCCCACGAAAGACTAATACGAAAAGTGGAGGGCCATGGCATTGGAGGAGATATTTTACAATGGATTAGTGCGTGGTTACAGGATAGGAAACAGCGAGTAAGCATTGTCGGCACGAAATCCAATTGGGGAAACGTTACTAGTGGAGTACTCCAAAGCTCAATACTTGGACCATTACTATCTATTACATCTGATGAGGAATGGACAAAACTACAAGAAGATCTAAAAAAAAAAATTGCATGGTCCAAAAAATGGAAGATGAAATTTAATGTGGACAAATGTAAAGTACTTAGTCTAGGAGATGTCAACAGGAAAACCAGGTATCAGATGAACAACGTTGTTAAAGAGAAATCCGTCTCTAGGAAACATTTAGGAAGAATGATGAGTAGGAATTTTAAACCTAGTGAACAATGTTTATTTGCTCGAAACAATTAAAACAAAGTACTTGGGTTTATACAAAGGAGTGTTAGTTACATGACTAGCGAGGTTATCTTAAAACTATATTTTGCGGTTGTGAAACCTCACTTGGATTATGCTGTTCAGTTTTGGTCACCGTACTACAGAATGGATATAGAATCCTTAGAAAAAGTTCAGAGGAGAATGAGAAGACTAATCCCGGGCATTAGGAACCTTGAGTACAGAGACAGGTTAAAGCATCTTAATTTGCAATCCCTCGAGAAACGTAGAGTGAGGGGCTATATGATCGAGTTGTATTAATGGGAAGTCAGGGCTAAACAAAGGTGATAAAGCAAAGGTACTCAAACTATCCAACCAGGAGCTACGTAACTCGGAGCAATGGTTTTAATTTTGACAAATTTGGATTTAGGCGAGAGATAGGTAAACATTTGTTTAGAAATAGAGTAGGTGATGAGTGGAGCAAGTAATCAAACATCATCATAAACTCGAATATGCTGGATAGCTTCAAACATAGATTGGATGGATATATGAGCGATACGGGTTGGGTGTAAATGGGACTGCCCAGTACGGATCAATAGGCCCGTTGCAGTTTCGTCCATTCGTATTTTCTTATGTTCTTGTAATAGTTAACTACGTGCCCTGTTTACTTCCACGAGAGATGCCAGATGTCTCCAATGGCCACAGCAAAGTGGGGTGGAATATTATTCCCTAAATATATCTGTAAATATGGAGAAATGTATCTAAATAGTATGGTTTTACTATTTATGATAATATTATGAAGTACAATAGTAATCACTGTAAATAATCTAGCTATTTTATATTGACGATTGAATACTAGTAATAACAATATTCTGCCACCTAAGGGCATAACTAGTAATTTCTTATATCATTTTGATTCACAATGATCTTGTACAATAATTTACAATAAGACAGAAAGCATGTTTCCATGTAAAGTTGTTACTATAACAGAGGATAAATATAATTTGTATACATTTTCATACCGTTTCTGATTTTTTTATAAATATCGACAAAAATAATGCTCAAATCACTTCATGATTAACAACATTATTTTAGAGCATCTTTTTAGGAGTCTATGTCTGAAAACAGTGAAAAATATTGAGTAGAAGCTGAGATATGGCCAATTTAGTAAAACCTTACGAGTCGTCATGGCGGCGTACCTGTAGGTGGAGCCAACTGCCAACAGGGGGCAGTCGCAGAGTGCTTCCACTCAGCAAAATACTTGTATTGTCAATATGTGTGTGTGCCAAATGTGATACTTAAAAAGAAAAGTGCTCAAACATGCCCCTCTGGAGCATCTCCCTCCATTACTTTGGGCCTCAACACACTCCAGGTTGTGGACTCCAGCAAGCTCCTCGACATCACTAGAGATAACGAGCTAAATTGGATAACACACGTCGGTACAATTGTCAAATCCTCCAGTTTTCGTCTCCTCCTCCCCCGTTTACTCAAGTCCCTTGGAGTTCCTCGGCCCGAGTTCTCAGTGTTTAGTCAACATTCATACTTTCGAAGCTCACCTAAGCCTCCTATGCCTGGTCTTTCTCCCTAAATGTCAAACAACGGAAACACCTAGAAAAAGTGCAGAATTTGACATGCAAGATAATTCTTTCCCCCTCCCACTCCACATATCAAGAAGCGCTCAACACACTGACCTTCTCGTCTCTCTTTGATCATCACCACGATCTCATCTGCAATTTGGTGAGAAGTTTCTGCACCATCCATGACACCGGCTCCCACTTCCACCCGAGATCCCTCGTCCGCGAATTGCTGTTCGATACCACAACCACATCAAGCCCATACGAGCACTCGCTGATCCCTATAAGAACAGCCCGGTCTCAACCATTGTTAAAATTATCAACATCTTTAAATCAACCAGTGTATTCATTCCCAGTCAATCTTACCTTTTTGCACTGTTACTTTGTGGAAATGCCCTGTAGTATGACGTTCTCCCCACCTTGCTCTTATATATCATATTTGTATCACAATTGTTACTTGTAGTTAATTGTCAATCAAGTGACCCATTCCCCATTTAGGTAACTGGCTGCCATGGTCTTTCAATAAACAGTTAATTATTAATAATCTTCTTCTTCTTCTTCGTATTATTATTATTATTACACACACAGACACACACACACACACACACACACACACACATGTAGTTGTTCGGGATACTCAGTTCTAACTACAGGAGCGAACACAAACACCTGTAGAGTTCTGTAGTTCTCTTTGACGGAAGTATACAAGGGTGCTCTTACAAGCGCCGAAAGTCCCTACACTCTTATATGGGTCAACTGACAACTCCCTGACCTTTCAGGCGACATGTGGCAAGTGGTACATTAGCAGCTTCCAGATGTCGCCAGGCATATTATCTAAGCGTGTGGTGACATGAAACAGGGGCATTGCCACACGCTACTGACTAGATAGGTAATGTATATAAATGTGGTACATACATAGTATACATACAACATACATAATATACACACACACACCTCCCCCCTATACGCCTTGAGCGGACATTTTCTTTTGGATCCGTTCTGAGCATCGAGGGGCTTGATCACTGGGGGGGATATGGGACTCAGCACTGGTGGCAGGATCAGCAGAAGATGTTACGGGGCGGAGAAAACGGCGGTTCCTCCACCACACACGACCGCTGGGTAACCGCCCCTGGTAGTCCCGTGACCTACGGAGACCCATGACTACGCCCACTTTGTCCCAACGTGAGGGAGGTCGGGTCCTGAAGACGGAATTGGGTGCCGACACTCAACCTGGGGAGAGGACGGGCGTGGTCGTTATAGCGGGCAGAGACGTCTTGAACACGTTCGGCGGCTCGGCTATCACAATCCTCTGTCTTGGCCTGCCACTCCTTGGAGAAAGACTGAGGGTGAGCAGGGACACAAGAACGGAGGGGGCGTCCATTAAAGACTTGGGCAGGGAAGTGTCCCGTGTAATTGGGTGTGTTACGAAGTTCAAGGAGACCCCGGTCGAAGGCCTCGCAGTCAATATTCCCAGAAGGGGCCACTTTGATGATGAGGTGCTTCAGGGATTTGACAGCAGCCTCAGCGTGGCCGTTGGACTGCTGGTAATGGGGCGGTGACAACACATGCCGGACTCCCCATCGGTCGAGGAACGCAGCAAAGTCCTGGCTTGTGAACTGGGGCCCTCCGTCGGTTCACAGGCGCACAGGAACGCCCACGTAACAGAAGTAGTGGCGGAACTTGCTGATGGTGGAGGCAGATGTCGTATCATTACTGCACTTGATGACAACCAGCCAACCAGAGAGACAATCGACGATAACCAGGAAGGACTCTCCTGACACACAGAAAATGTCGGCCGACACAGACTCAAAGGGGAGGGTGGGGTTGTCGTCACTCATGAGGGTTCCTGCTGCTGGCTGGGTTGTAGTACTTGGCAGGGCTTACACGCATGGACAGCATTGGAGATGTCGGAGTCGATGCCAGGCCGGAACACAGTCTGTCTTGCACGCCGTTTGGTGGCCTCGGCTCCACAGTGACTGTCGTGGAGGCGAGCCAATACGTGGGGATGTGAAGCAGCAGGGACAACTACCGAAGGAGAGGTGTCACTGGCCAGAGGTAGGGGTAGGGCGACAGCAGGGTAGTTGCTGCTCCCTTCGTGCACCCTGTTGGCGTATTTTACCTCGAGAATCGGTGTTGGGAAGTCCTGGGAGATGATGGCCAACTCTTGGTAATGTCTGTAGGACAGCAAAGAAGTCGGGAAACCATTATGCACGTCAATCCAGGCTTGACACGACCTGTTGCCAAAGGTGACATGTGCATAGAGTGAACCTAGGGCTGGGGCCATCTGTGAACCGTCTGCCGTGACGCGGAGGTCCTTGGGAGGCGGACCTAGATCACTTGGAGAGAGCCTCAAGCATTGCAAATGCTGGGGACCGATGACCGTTGCCTCAGCGCCAGTGTCGGGCAGCATCTCGAGACAGGATGACACGTTGCCGTAGGTCACGATGACGCTGATGTGCTGGGGAACTTTGGTCCTGGGACGCGAGGAGGAGTACACCCTCCTAATATGGGTTGGGCATTGTCCAGGGTCGTCGTGCCTCTGATTTGACGACTGTGGGTGGCCCTCATTGGTGGAAGGGCGCTGCTGCTTCCGCGGACGCTGTCCCTTGGGTTTGTTGGTCGGGCAACACTTGTCGTAGTGGCCCAGACGACCACACACATTGCACTGGACGCGTTTGGCTGGGCACCGTACTGTAAGTGACCAGTGGCCCTTGTGGTCACAATTGTTGCAGGTAGACTCAGCAGCTGGACACACATGTGTTCCGTGCTGCATACCACAGCTGTTGCAAAGGGAGCTGGGCGTGGGCGTGGTGGGCGTAGGCGTTGGGGTAGACTTCTTGTACCTGGACATAGCCTTTACAGCTGTAGGGGGAGGTCGGATGGCAGAGGTGGCACACCTGGCAGCCTCATAGGAGCGACATATTGTCAACACATCCTTAAGAGAAGAGGATGAGTCGAGGGAGGTGAGGCGTTGGACAAGCTCCTCGTCCTTAACACCCATCAGGATCACTGCTGGTGATTACCAGGACATATGTCTACCTCTTCCGAGGCTCTCTTGAGTCGTACATAGAACGCGTCAAAAGTCTCGCCGTCCATCTGTGTACAGCTAAACAATTCCCTCCTGCGTTGAGCTTCACTCAACTGACCTTTGATGTGCAATTCTAGAACATCCAGTACTACAGACAACAAAGAACTCGGGGGCACTTGCAACGTATGTTCCAACACATGCTGTGTTTCCAGAGTCAGGCACATATGCAGCTGAATGAGTTGTTTAGGCTGTGGCAAGCTTTGGAGATCCACCATTGTAGCATAATCAGTCCACAGTCGCCGCCACTCACGAAAAGTCTGGAAAGTCTCATCGGGCTTCAAGGTGGGTGGGGGTTGGGCAGCCGCTTTCGGGGGGTGGCGTTGACGAGGTATCTGAGCCAGTCGATACCGAAGCAGTGGAAGAGCCAAGAGCTTGATTAGCAGTGAGGCTAGATATCAAAGCTGCAAACCGTTCACTATCTTCCAATCTCCTTTGGTGGTCTCTGATTGCCTCGACTTGTCTCCTCTCTTTGTCCTCTACACGTCTTCTCGCTTCATCCTCATGCCTTTCCTTCCTCATAAACTTCATCAGAGCAATTATCTCTGAAGATAAGGCTGAGGGTCGAGGTGGGGGGCTACGGGATGTGGCAGGAGAGGGTGGGGCGTCGCGCTCTGACTGATAACCATCTCTGTAGAGCTGTACCCGTCTGATTGATCCGGGCGCTGTGGACACCCCTGCATGAGGCCCGGGGGTATAATTATTTTATCTGTATATTGTATCTCAAATCAGTGTTGGCCGGTCAGCCCGTCGTATCAACAGGATCTGAGACAAAAAAAATTGTAATTGAATACACAGATAAGTAACTATATATATATATATATATATATATATATATATATATATATATATATATATATATATATATATATATATATATATATATATATATATATATATATATATATATATATATATATATATATATATATATATATAAAGAAATGACTGCAGTCAGTGTGCTTGTGTGCGAGTTGGTGTGTGTGTACCCGTGGGCGGTAGGAGCGCGGAGGGAGGCGGTGGGAGGCGGAGGGGGGGGGCGGTGAGCAGGGCCAGTCAGTTACACTCTAGACACAGCCGAGGGAGGATGCCCTGACGCACTACTCCTCACAGATGCCCTGTATCAGCTTTCCACCTTGGGGAATCCTTTAGAACAAGGTCACACTTTAGCACTACACACACAAGGGCACTACAGCACTTCACAATAACTTGCTGTTACTGAAACACTGCTCAAAACACGTTGGTAATTCAAACGAATTTTTGTGGGAGACAGTGAGATTAGTAGCGCGACGGTTGATGGAGTTGATGGAGCGGGGAGGGGGGGTTAGAGCGGCGGTTTTAGGAGTTGACGGAGCGGGGAGGGGGGGGGATTCTACCTGTCTTGATTTTACACAAACGCACTTATATTTCCAATTAATCGAATCACTGCGCCATGTAGGGGCTCACTGCGCCATGTAGATGTTCGGGGTACTCAGTTCTAACTACAGGAGCGAACACAAACACCTGTAGAGTTCTGTAGGTTCTATTTGACAGAAGTATACAAGGGTGCGCTTACAAGCGCCGTTAGTCCCTACACTCTAATATGGGTCAACTGACCTCTCCCTGACCTCTCAGGCGACATGTGGCAAGTGGTACATTAGCAGCTTCCAGATGTCGCCAGGCATATTATCTAAGCGTGTGGTGACATGAAACAGGGGCATTGCCACACTCTACTGACTATATAGGTAATGTATATAAAAGGGGTACATACATAGTATACAAACAACATACATAATATTCATACAACACACACACACACACAAATAAAGATTCGACCGTGTGAAATGGACAAACGTTCGCCAAAGCTATTCACCCCGTTATTAGATGTTAAATAAATTACTTTATTTTAGTAGGTAGTAGGCAGCTATCAAACAAGGAGGTACTACCGCCTGGGAAGATATTGGAAGCATAATGTGTTGTCTATGGTAGACCCTGCTGCCATTTTGCATTACAAAAATTGTGACCAAGTCCCAGGTTGCTGATCTGACTTTCTGCCTCATTTACACATAATTGCAGGGTCTCAATTGTTTCTCTTACTATTGACAACACAACTTATATCTATCGTTTATCACAGTTGATTTTTTTTAATCTTGCATTTATTTATGGTTCGTTGTTATTATTATTATTATTATTATTATTATTATTATTATATTTTATTCTTTCGATTTGTATTTTATTATTATTATTATTATTATTATTATTATTATTATTATTATTATTATTATTATTATTATTATTATTATTATTATTATTATATATCTTCGCCCCCAGGCCCTGACGTAGGTCATTGACCTGTGCACGGGTGGGCTGATCCCCTTAAAAAAAAAATACATAAATAAATAAATTTTGCAGAAAATTTGCATCAAAGTTGCCATAGTAAAAAACGTGAATATATGATTAATAATAAAGTCCAATCACTGAAGGGCAACAAAATAAACTGTAATTAATATAAAATTTTAGAGTATACGAAGTTACCCCTACATCACGCGTCCCGAGGAAAACACCTAACTAGCCATTGTCGTTGCTGATTCTTTTACACACTCCCTCAAACTCGACATCTTTACACCAGTTATGAAATATGTCTCTGTTCGTTAACGTCCTGTTCTCCGAATTCCCGATGGGCTTCAGTTTTACCTCCACCTGCCGTAGTCACTGTATTAATTTGGAGAATTTCTGCCTCTCCCAACACTTCACGTTTTTCATGCTGTTTCTCGTGTATTTCAGGACATTTTGTGAAACTATTAAAACTATCACATTCTTTCGCAATAATGAAAACATGACGCATAATACTTGGTAAATACTTTAAATATACTGTATGCCACACCTTGAATACCACATCTTTAATACACTGTAGGCTACACATTTTATGCCAAACTTCTTATGACACATACTATGAGCCACATATACAATTTACACGGTGCATATAGTACTTCCCTTATCACGGACAGTAGAGAGAAATAACGAAAGATTAAAAACAACATGTGGAAAAAAGTAAAGAACATGGGCTGAGTGTCTTTTCAAATTAGAATTAAAGTCTGAAATAAAGATAGTAATAGACAACAGAGAGGGTCCTAAATCAAAAGGATATTTTTTTTTTTTGGGGGGGGGCGCATCTTGGATGTCACATTAGTCGTGATGGTAGAAGTGCAAAATAACTTAAAACACGAAAAGTTAAAGTAAATAAAAACTCTAATATAAAGAGACATTAGCCTACTGTTGTATGGACAGTACTGTTGTATAGTCAGTACTGTTGCAATGATATTACTGTTGTATGGTCAGGACTGTTGTACGATTACAGTATGTATGCTAATTACTGTTGTATGGTCATTACTCTTGTATGGTCAGCACTGTTGCATGGTCAGTACTGTTGTATGGTCAGAACTGTTGTATGGTCAGTGCTATCGTATATGTGTGTTATGCAGACAGGGCGGTGTCATGCGACTCGTGTGGCAGCATTATTTTAGTGTTAATTGCAGGCACTGAGTGCTTCCTCACGCTTTCAGCTACCGCCGCTGGCTAGCCCTCATAGTTAAAAGGGAAGCAACCTTGCGTAAGTCTTCCCACGCTAGTACACAGCCTCTTCGCCATTAAGACTCCTGCTGTGCCTCTCAGCACCAGGCTAGACCAGCAAAGGATCAATGAGCATCAGTGGGCCCCAGTGGTATGGCACATAGGCCCATCAGCATGTGGACATGCCCTGGTGCCTACAAACCACTGCCCCTCTGCCTTGCAGATTAACCTTGGTAGGTATAAGGCTACGGGAGTCAACCCCAAACGAAAAATCTTACACATGCGTACAGAGCTCCAGTAAGACCCCAATGGCAGAATAGGCGGAAGAGGTGACCATCATGGAAACCCGACGACTACACTGGCGGATGAAGGTAATGCAAGATGTACAGGCTACTAAAGCGAATCCCAACAAACTGGACTACAGTATAGTCAGTCCATTTCAACTCTCCCTTTCCCCAGTCGGTGCTGCTACCTACACCACTGGATCAGGAAAATGGAGAGCCAGTATATGTGGTTGCAACCTGCGCTCCTGCCTCGCCACATGAATCAACTCACACGCAGCCATCATTCAGCTCATTATTATTTTCATCATCATCAAAACCCCAATACGCCTAAAAGTCCTATGGGGACAGAAGAGTGGAGACTGGAGCACACAGAGATGACTGGTAAGAGTCACAACTCTGCACATGCGCGGTATAGATAAGATTGTCATTTGTGTACTGTGATCTAGGCAGCAGTGCAATCAGGTCCTGACTGTGCAAATGAGCAGTTCTTACCAAGATCCACTCTACTCACTCCACATGGGAAGGGAGCTGAAATGATCCCCTAAATATAGCCTGTCTAAAAATAAAAAAAAAATAAAAAAAATGACTGGTTAACCGCACCCAGTAACGTCATCCTAAGGCGGTCGAAAACATAATCATAATCACAGATTAAAGCAAAAATAAACTATACTGCCTCTTATTGTCACTGCATGGAATATCAGGTTCCTTCTGGATACTGGCACAAATGAGCATCCTGAAAGAAGAACCACCCTTGTGGCAAAAGAACTATCTAAGTATTACATCGATATACCAGCCATTAGTGAGTCCCTGCTCCCAGAAGAAGGTCGACTCACAGACGGGGGTCCAACTATACCTTCTTCTGGAAGGGTAAGCCTGCTGTGTATAGAAACCACATTTATGGAGTTGGGTTTGCCATTCGCCAATCAATCCTACATAGGCTAACTGAAATGCATGTTGGGATCAACACTCTGAGTCCTACTGAATCACTCACGTTTTACCTTCTTCATCAGTGCCTATGCCCAAACACTAGATGCAGAGGATGACATCAAGGAGGTCATTTATGCTGACCTTGACAGAGTGCAAACCTCTATCCCCAGAGAATATTAGGTTGTGCTCCTTGGTTACTTCAATGCCAGAGTTGGCAGAGATGCTGACATACATATGTATTGCAGGGAACCATATGTAGAAACTGAGTCGGCAAATGCAATCCCAATGGCCTACTGCTCCTCAGCAATGTGCTGAACACAACCTCACTATCACCTTGTTTAGGCAGGCCGACAATTTCAAGGATTCTTGGCAACACCCACAATCTAAACATCGGCATCTCATACACATCATTGTCAGAGAAAGAGATCGCCGAGATGCCCTCATCACCCGAGCCATGCATGGCTCAGACCATTGTGACACATATCATTGGCTCGTAAGAGCTGCTATTTAGACCAACACCCTGCTACTATTTCTGTTATTATTAAGAACCTAACCATCCTACTGTTGCTGCTACTATTAAGAGCGCAAGCATCCAACTATTGCTACTGTTATTAAGACCACAATCATCCTACTGTTGCTGCTATTATTAAGACCACAACCACCTTACTATTGTGACAGATATTAAGACCACAACCATCCTACTGTTGTTGCTATTATTAAGACTACAACCATCCTACTATTGCTACTGTTCTTAAGACCAAAACCATCCTATTGTTGCTGCTATTATAAAGACTACAACGATCGTAATATTGCCGCTATTATTAACACCCATAACCATCGTAATGTTGCTGCCTTATTAAGACCACAACCATCCTGCTGTTGCTGCTATTATTAAGACGACAAAAATTCTACTATTACTGCTATTATTAAGACCACAATAATTTTACTAATGCCACTGCTATTAAGACCACAACCATCCTACTGTTTCTGTTATTATTAAGACCACAACCATCCTACTGTTGCTGCTACTATTAAGAGCACAACCATCCTACTATTGCTACTGTTATTAAAACCAAAATCATCTTACTAATGCTGCTATTATTAAGACTACAGCTATCCTAATATGGCTACTGTGTTACATATGTCTATGTATTTACATACCGTTAATATACTAAAATGTGTGTTCTGTGGTCATTATATATCAGTCACAATTGCAAGAAAGGTTTGGTTTTCTATGAGAGATATTAAACATGTATGTCCTTTGAAATTAGTTGTTTTTTATTTAATGTGAATTACATTGGTTCAATTTAATTTCTAATATTTTGTAATCATATAATATTTTCTACTTACGAGTATACAAAGAAGTTTTGAGTTAATATTCTAATTGTAAAAGATGTATTGTTTGTTTATGCTGGAGACTTTCTCTTCTTCCAGAGGTGAATGCTGTGTGTGTATGTGAGATCAGGAAAGTGATTGTAATCTTGTTTCATCCATTGTATATCCTTCATTTTGGTATTAATTTACCAACCAGCATTTAGGGTGAATACTAAGTGATAATTCTGTGAAAGGAGGAAGTGCCTCATTGTAAGACTAAGATTGACAAATTATTAAATCAGTTGGGCCACAAGACCATGCAGTGTCAGTGTCTGTACTCTTGTTTTATTGTAATTATAATAGTTCTTAGTTGTTATAAATTAGTATTTCTCAGTCCTGACTCAATTTGGAAAGTATAAAGAATACTTTCCTTGGATGTATTTTCACAGTGTATTTATATTAATACAAGGAGTGTCTACATGATCCTAGTCTATTAACGAAAGCCGTTATTTCAGAACGCGAGTCTGATTAATGGGCCCAGGAGTGGACCACTGCTGAAAGAGGAAGGTCATTCAGCAGTGGTCGTGACATATGGGGGCCTTACCGAGATTTGTTGAATTGTGACACATCCAAGAGTGACTTATTACTATTGTAATCTGCATTGAGTTGTAGTGTACTGTAATGTGTACTACTGAGGACTAAGAGCGACACTGTAGATTATCGAAAGAATAATAACATAACCAAATCAGATTCATATCCCATTCCAAAAGTTGATGATTGTATTGACCAGGTTATTGGCAGGTAGGTTTGACTGAGAGGGCAAAGGCTATCTCAGCATTTTTAATAATGGATGGACTGTATCAGTATAAAATGTTACCATTTAGCATGAAAAACTCTGGTGCATGTTTTCAGAGATTAGTAAATGAAGTACTGCATAACATTGAAGGTTGTTCTGTATATATAGATGATATCTTATTGTATTCTAAGGAGTGGAAGGATCATTTGTTACTTATCAGAAGTGCGTTTGACAGCTTGGATAAAGCAAACCTTACTCTAAATTTGATGAAGAGTGATTTTGTAAAAGCTCAAGTTGAATCATTTAGGTTATGTGATCAGTCAAGGAAAAGTTAGATTGATTGATGCAAAAGTTAAGAGCAGTGTGAAATTCCCTGTTCTTTCGAGTAAGAAGGAGTTGTTAAGATTTCTAGGGATGAGTGGGTATTATAAAAAAAAATTTAAAAACTTTTCCGTGGTGGCATGGCCTTTGACAAGACTGTTGTCAAAGAAGATTAAGTTTGTATGGGATGTCCATTGTGAAGATGCTTTTATCAAGATTAAGAAAATGTTGATTAATACCCCAATTTTGTCAACTCCAAATTATTATAAAGCATTTAAGTTGTATGTTGATGCAAGTGATGTAGGAGTGGGGGTATTGATCATCCATTATGTTATTTTTCGAAGAAGTTTCTGTCATACCAGAAGAACTATAGTTCTGTTGAGAAGGAAACTCTATCTTTGATTTTGAGTTTGAACCATTTTGATCTTAATTTGTGGGGATCTGGAACCCCAGTTCTAGTGTTTACAGATCATAAGACTTTTTGTATTTTTGCATAAGATGAGGAATGCAAACCAACGTCTTACCCGCAGGAGTCTTGTGTGACAAGATTATAATTTAGTAATTCAGCATATCAAGGGGAAGTTTAATGTCGTGGCAAATGCCTTGTCTTGCATTCCAGCTAGTCATCAGTCAACCTCAGGGATGACTTACGCCTCTTTTGGGAAGGGAGGTGTTATATATGGCTATGTGTTTTATGTTCTTTTTATATCGATCACCATTGCAAGAGCTGTTTGTTTTCTATGAAATATATAAAAGATGTATGTCCTTTGAAATTAGTTTATTTTTTGTATTTTATGTGAATAATATTGGTTCAATATAATTTCTAATATTTTGTAATCATATAATATTATCTACTTACGAGTATACAAAGAAGTTTTGAGTTAATATTCTAATTGTAAAAGATGTATTGTTGTGTTTACACTGGAGACGTTTTCTTCCTCCATGCGTGAATACAGGGTGTGGATGTGAGATCTGGAAAGTGGTTGTAATCTTGTTTCATCCATTGTATATCCTTCATTTTGGTATTAATTTACTCACCAGCATTTACGGTGAATATTAAGTGATACTTCTGTGAATGGAGGAAGTGCCTTATTGTAAGACTAAGATTGATAAATTACTAAATCAGTTGGGCCACAAGACCATGCAGTGTCAATGTCTGTACTCTTGTTTTATTGTAAATATAATAGTTGTCAATTTGCACAGTATAAAGAATACTTTCCTTGGATGTATTTCCAAAGTGTATTTATATTAATGTTATCTTCAACTGTCAGTCAGAGGTAGCAAGGAGCATCTAAATGATCCTAGTCTGTTAACCAAAACCGTTATTTCAGGACATGAGTCTGATTAATGGGCCTAAGAGTTGGAGCACTGATGAAAGAGGAAGGTCATTCAGTAGTGGTCATGACAACTGTTATTAAGACCACAACCATCCTACTGCTGCTGCAATTATTAAGACTACAGCCATCCTACTGCTGCTGCAATTATTAAGACCACAACCATCCTACTATTGCTGTTCTTATTAAGACCACAACCATGCTACTGTTGCTTCTATTGTTAAGACCACAACCATCCTACTGTTACTGTTATTATTTAGACCATAACCAACCATCCCACTGTCACTGCTATTATTAAGACCACAATTATCCTACAGTTGCTGCTATTATTTAAGACCACGACCACCACACTGTTACTGCAATTAATTTAGAAGTCAATCTCTGGGGAGTGATGCACATCTGGTAATGTGATAGAAAGTTTTTATAAAATTAGTCTTCCGGTGGCCCAATTTGGTGGGCTTAAGAGCTCAGCTGATGATCGGCAGTTAATGAGAAGCTTGATATTGTGGGGGGATTGACTATGACCTATAATGGGAGAATGAGAGAGAGAGAGAGAGATCATAATATGTTTGAAGTGAGCCCTGGGTAATTTCTGGGCTAAGATTAGTTTGGAACATGAATTAATGACCTCAGGGATGATATTATGTCTTACGTAACCTCTGCACACATGTAAGAGGCTCTCGTGAAGGACCCTTGGACGTATAGCAGAGCAGTACAAAGTGGTCACTGACTTACCGTATGACGCTGGTTATTCTGTCCACTCGAAGGTGGATTTCTATTCCGTAATAATTGTTGTTATGTTTTGTTACCGATATAAACATTTATAAAAAAGTAATGTTTTTGTAGATGAAGAAAAATATCAAATGTGTTTAAATAAATATACAGCTTTAAGAAGTTACTATCAGGGCAACGGGAAATGTAAAACTTTCAGAAACGTTTCTTAGCTCAGCCTGAATCATGTTATTTGGCTTCAGGCGTGTCAACTGGCGTCGACCTTATCACCTGGCGTGACCTGGAATGGAGGACTAGAGAGCACGATAACCATGCACGATGAAAAAAACATCCGAAGATGGAGAAATTTTTTTAGAGATTTAGAGAGAAAGTATCGCTCAGCGTCAATGATCTATCCACCTGTAAGGGTTTTTTTGCTTTGAAGACTTTGAGAGAGGCGAGGAGTGCAGTGGCGAGGGAGGGAGAGTCCTTGAAGAGAATGGGAGAAGGGGAGGGCCGGAAGGTGAGAAGGGAACTAGGGAGGTGGAGAGAAAGGGAGAGTCCTGGAAGAGAAAGGGAGGACCGGAAGGGGAGGAGGGGGCTAGAGTGGTGGAGGGTGAGGGAGGAGAGAGGAGGTGTAATTCTAGAATTTAGGTTTTTTTTGTTTACGTCGCTGGCAACAACAGCGCCATCGGAAGACTTCATAAATATGTAAATGTGGGTGTGATTGAGGCCACGTCTCTCGAGTCACTCGTGTATCTTAAATTTAGTCCTGTTTGTGCGTTTTGCCTGTGTGTGTGTGTGTGTGTGTGTGTGTGTGTGTGTGTGTGTGTGTGTGTGTGTGTGTGTGTGTTACTGGAATTAGCCACCCGGGCACAGGTCAAACGACCCACAACGGGGCCTGGGGGGCGAAAAACATAAGAACAGAAACAAATTGAAATAATAGAAGAAAAAGGTTATACTCTGTTAATCTACACCACGAAGATGCCGGAAAACCAGCTTTTTAAAGTGAGACAGATTGTATAAGTATGTGGGTGCGTGTGTATAATATGCTAAACCAGCCAATTCTTCTAAATATTCAAGTGGATAAGGTTAAGTTATAAATCTCATTCACGTGAAATATTATAAAGACATCATCCACTCTTCTCCCTCGCAACCTTAATCCACTGTGACCTATATCAGTTTTTCCTGCTGGAGTGTGACTGACGTAGGTAAAGGGACACGGATGTCAGGAAAGCAGGGTGGGGGTGACCAAGACTGATCTAAGTACAAATATAAGCTTAAAGGTTGAACATAATACTCCTTGTTAATTATAAATTTTACTTTGGGATATTAGAATTTCAGATCAGAGGTTAGGAAAACTTTTTTCTCTGGAATAAACACTTTACCTGCCGACGAAACATCAGTTATGGGTGTCTATGGGTGGTTCCCTCTGACTTCTATTAACTCCTGCCTCCACCTGTCCAGTTCAAAGAAGAATCAGGATTTAGGTAGTTTGGAAGGTCCACTAAATGATGGTATTAATTTTCAATCATGAAATGTCATAATTTGATCCCAAATTTTGCTTAAATTTTATTGATTGTTATTTTTTTTTGCCTGACTCATCTAGCTATATCTGGCAGGTGAATCATCCTCATGACACTCACTATGAAACTTGACTCTTCTCCTTGACACTCCTTATGATCCCTAATCCTTCTCCATGCACTTTCTGTGACCCCTTGGCACTCCTCGTGACCCATTCTTCTCTTCTCCTTGGCAATTTCCCTGACCCTGACCCTGACTCTCCCATGATCCATGACATTTCCCCACGACACTCTGCATGACTCCTGACACCCACTGCCAACACTACCTATGGGGTGTCTGATACAAATGAAATTCAGGTTTTAGAGGATAGACTGGATCATTTGCTTTCCAGAAATTGAAGTTTTGATTTAAAATTGACGCTTAAAAGAGAATGAATATCTTGACCTACTTTTGTATCTAAGATTGCGTTAGCTAAGACAGAAACAGATCCTGTATTCCACATCTGCTGTGGATCAGAGACTCGCCAGTACACATACCACAGAAGACATTGCTCCAGGTACTACCGTACCAGACGTCATCATCCTTATGGGTGAATTTAGCTGTCTGTCAATTTATTCGTCAGTCATATTCTCATTACATGAATCCTGCACCTAATTAAATTGGTTGTTTCAAAATCCGGTATCATTTGATCACCTCGACTTAGAATATCTCCGCTTGTAACCGATTTCCTATAAACATTTGGCTCAACTTAAGACGTAATGTATATATCTTCATTACGTAATATAAGCAAGTTTAAATGTGATTTCACAAATGCTTTTTCCGAAAAATATTGTAAGGTTAATTTTTTTTTTTTTAGTTTTTGGAGATATATCTTGATTAGGATTTTACTAATTTGTGTTTGCTAATTTCGTATGTAATATTGCTAGACGGAGCACCGTGTTATCAGAAATTGTCACGTAGATAGATGGAAATTACCATTGCAAGAAATATATTTGCCGACTAGACATGATACTGACAGCTCTGTCCTCTTGTTCCACCTTAATACAGCCCATGTTGTACTGCTTCCCTCCCTTATCATATTTGTGTATGTCAACTCCACTGTAAAGTATGTATATACTTATTATATAAAGGTGAAAAAAAATATATAGAATAAATAAATATCAAAGTGAAAACCGTGGTAACATTCTGATATGTTCTTACTACCACCGTGTACTATTCCAAATGATACTAAATGTTACATAATACTTCCTTGAGATAAATGTACAGCATATATCAGGAGCCTTTAAGAGAGCTCAGGCTCTCTAGTGGCTCAGCCATGTTAATATTATTATTTTTATCTACTCTGTATCTGTGTTATTCTGGCAAAATAATCTGTTTCAATATGCTTCAAAATGCTAGGCCGTGTAGAGGCCTCCTACTGGAACTCAGAAACAAGAATTACGTGATAGAACGTCAACAAGGACAGATTGTAAGATGTGAGCAGCAGTAGAGTAGCAATAAAGGCCAATTATGGTTCCTATAATTGACAAATGTTTAAGAAATCAAAATTTACTGATGAAATGTTGACAAATATTGTCTGTAAAGCAGTAAAAAATATTCTGCTGTATAGACATGCTAAAGGTACGGAGTAGATTATATAGGCGAGCCAAATCATGAGAAAAAAATGTGTGTGTGTGTGTGTGTGTGTGTGTGTGTGTGTGTGTGTGTGTGTGTGTGTGTGTGTGTGTGTGTGTCAAATTTTGAAAGAAAAGTGAGGCTGCAGCCAGAGGCTAGAGAACTCTTTTTGCCTCGTGGGGTCAGTAGTCCCAGCCACAGTGTGGCAGGCCTACAAAGCTTTTCGTGTGTATCGAGCGGAGGAGGCTGGAACTAAGTGACCAGCGGGCTCCCATGAGGCCAGCAGTACAACCTCCCACACTTCCACCTGCGACAGTAAGTGTTGTCAATGATCGTCTCAGAGAGTTGTGAACCACGGAAACATGAAACCGCGTCCGAGGCAGGGCCGGATTCAGGAGTGGGCAAAGTGGGCAGCTGCCCAGGGGCCTCCACAATCTGGGGGCCTCCACATGTGCGGTAGTAGCTATATCAGGGCTGGTCGACTTGAAACCACATGAATGACTCCAGTCATGTCTCACTTGTGTGTATGCGTGTGTGTGTTGGGAATTTGCACACTGTCAATAAATATACAGTTAATTAAATATTTCCCAATGTTCTAATTTCCTCAATATAACTGCATATGGCTTCAAAATTCTCCAAAGAAGTGTTCAAATTTAAAAATTTTCCCGGGGGGCTTACAGCGCTCCCCGGAACTTCCAGATGTTTAGGCTCGTTTCACTTGCCACCCCACCCTCTTGGGTAGATATAATGAGGGGGGCCTCCACAAAGAGGCTGCCTCCGCAGGTCTAAATCCGGCACTGGTCCGAAGCATTCGCTCATGACGTGGAGTGGGGGACCGGGGGCCAGTGGGAGAGGAGGTTGACGGGCAGGGGGAAGGTGAAGAGGTAGGAGTGGAGGTGGGCTAGAGGAATTGTGCGGCTAGCAAAACTGGATTTTTTATTATTTAGAAGTATATTATAAGTTAACCTGTCGCTTAATGCCATTATTCACTCATACTGGCTGTAAGCTAATATTTAATCACACAAACCATATTCACACCACACTCATGATAATGCCCAATAATTTTCATAATTTCTGTAACGCCCTAATTACAGAAAACTACTGATATTTGTTTAATGAATATCCATGACATTTGCTGTATAACCAAGGATGACAAGGAAATTCAAAGACATACTTATAGAATTATCAAATTTCACAAAGATTATGCTACGAGGTGTAATATGGTTGTCATATATTTAAGAAGGAGTTGACTAAAAGACATGACAGTCTACAGTGGTGTATAGGTTAGCGAGTAGCAGGCCATGGCTAGACTCAGTTTTTACTTATTCTCCATCATCCTCAATGGTTACTGCATGATGTAAATAAACACTGAGAATATAAGTTGTCATATATGCAAAACTTTTCAATATTCCTAATTAATTCAAACAGTCTAAGGGCAGCCCATGCAAACAGTGGTGTGTATAATTAGGAAGGAAGGTATGCATTAAATACCCGCATAATTATTTGTCCTAACTTGAATACTATTAATTGGTTTCAGTATGACCATAAAGAAAGGTATTTTAACATATCCTGTGTTATTCCACCTCCACAAATATATCTGGCCATGATTGGTAGAAGCAAAGGTCTTCTCATCAACGAAGACCACTCTTGACCAAAAGTCTAACCCCTCGCCAATATACTGGTGAGCGAGGACGAACCGCAGCACGGTGTTGATCGGTGAGGCTCTTCTTGCTTGCAGGAACCCTGTGAAATTTTGATAATTGGTATTTTCATAAGGAGCGATAAGTTATTAAAAATTGGAGAGTAAAAGGCTAGTGAAGTTCTGGTTGTAAATGAGAATAGGTTTTGCGATGCTCATTTGTAACAGCTTAAGTATTTATTCCTATGTAGTAATTATATTATTCAAAATATCTCTTGTCTGTGTCTGCCTTATAGCTTGAATCTGATATAAGCGTAAAAACACTGCCATTCAGCAGTTTCGCTATCACAGATGTGCGTACGTTATTCAATAATCGTGCTGCACTGAGACTTTTTTCTGACTGTAATGTAAATATTATAATACGCATATTTACATTGAGGAATTATATAAATGGTTAACCGATTATTCATTACCATCCCCTACCTATGGTGAATACCCCTCCTCATGCAGCCTTCTGCGCACAGTCTCATTAGACCAAGGGTTCTCAACCAGGGGGGAATTTCCCCCAGGGGGGGAATTCAGGTTTTCAGGGGGGGGGGGGAAACTGATTCGGGAGCAAGAGATATGTTCGATGAGAAATCAATTACAGAATTTTGGCCCTTGATGTGCGATTCCTACCCAAAAGTGGCAGAAAGAGCTATCCGTGCA
The DNA here is from genome assembly GCF_018991925.1 of Homarus americanus. Lineage (NCBI taxonomy): Eukaryota > Metazoa > Arthropoda > Malacostraca > Decapoda > Nephropidae > Homarus > Homarus americanus. The sequence goes on along the minus strand of NW_024712203.1, from coordinate 192,815 downwards.
TTGCTTCCGTTTGTGTCGACATATCTTTGTGAGTTAGGCTTTTCAACTCTGTTGCAAATTAAAACGAAGCAACGTAGTAGATTAGAGGTAGAAAATGACCTGCGTTGTGCCCTTTCAAGCACTCCTCCGCGTATCCCAGAATTGGCGAAGAAAAACAATCACAGGTTTCTCATTGACTGTAATCTTCATCTGAATAAAATTAATTACAAATTTACAATATCCTGGTATTCTATTGAACTTTTTGTTTATTGCATTATGCTTCAGTTTGGTCTGTTAAGTAATTCATTATAAATATAAAAAAACTATTTTACTTTTATTCAAGTTTTATAAATCCATCAACATTTTCAATTGGCATTTAATTTGTAAAACTCCACTATAAAAATAATCCATGTAAAATTTTAAATGTATATGTACTAATATGGAAAAAATAAAGGATTTTCAGTATTATATGCATATTATTTGGAATGCACTTTTTGAGGCAGACAATCTTGGAAAGGAGGGGGGAATGACATTCTGACATATGGTGAAAGGGGTGCATGGGGCAAACAAGGTTGAGAATCACTGCATTAGACACATTGAGCTGCAGTTCGTCTCTCATAGCAACAGCGTTCGTGAAGAGAATTTCTTATGCTGCCTGCCGAATGCACTCTTCTTCCTGGAGAGTAGTGACTCTGGAACGGGGTTTCCTGGTTGAAGGGAAGGGTAAACCGTTTAGACTGGCGCAAATTTAATATTATAACTAAAAAGAAAATCAATCAACATTAGGAGTATGTAAAAATAATGCATAGAACATTTCGGCATTCATACATGCCTAGATCTGTCAATTTTCCCATTCGACTTTTTATCTCTGTATCCGCTTGGAAACAGTCCTATCCGAGACAACTAACTGGTGAGCGGTGGCCCTTATACTGAGGCCGTTGTCTCGCAGGGCGAAAATATGACCTCGTAAGATTAACCGAGTCAGCTGCCTATCTATGTGGACGTCTCAGGGGATGAGTGAGCCTTCATGGCTGGAAACCAGACAACACCTCTGCTTATCCGTGATTGGCTGTCTGGAAAACCTAGTTCTCATTCTTATTGGTTAAAGGACTAAGAAACAGAGAAATTAATACATTGACAAACGACAGTTGGGGTATGGAGAAGGGGGTGAAAATCTAGTATCAGGTGGGGACTGCCTCCTCCATTAATAGGGTGTTTTACCCAAATATGGATAGCCAAATATTTAAAATATAGTTCCTTTGCATTATTGTAATTAAGCATATGTCCTGAATTTGGTAAATTCGCTTAACCAAATGTCAAGGTTTCCTGTACTTGAGATCTAGCGATGTCGAGTTCAGTAAACATTTATAATAACTTACATTGACAAAATTGTGGATAATGCTACCCTTTTTAATGAGTGTGGTGTGATTATGTTTTGCGTAAGGTTTTGTAATGGTCAAAGTGTTAACCTGTCAACTCACAAATATCTTCATTAGATGGAATGGAAGTGAGCATTGAAATACCCATTGGAACTTAATGTCTACTAGTCTTGGACAATATCCAGTCGGGGATGGCAGGAGAGGGAGTGTAGTATTAATTTGGTATACTTATTATCTCACAACATTCGGTCAATAATATAATATATGAATATGTGAGTAACCACACCAGTAACAGGCGCAGACTTACTAATTTCCGATACCACATTGTTGTCTTTATTGCGTATTTATAGTTTGCTTAATAAATACTGGGTTGTAGCTGAAGACATTTTACCTCGCCTTTTCCCATCCCTGTTGCCACCTTTCACTCCTTCCATCACCCCACCATGATCACCCCCTCTGTTGGTCCCCACTTCCACTAAGTTGTGTGTCATAGGAGGGAAGATCAGCTAAAACTAATAACTTTGGTAGATTTTTAGTGGATATAAGAAAATAATTTCGATTTCAATATTTTGCAACCTTTGCTAGGTAAATTTTAGCGTGAGAAGTTATCAAAATCTAGCATACACAGCTGCATTAGTGCATTACAATTATATAGTGAACATTGCTTTCTGACTTCATTCTTTAACAACAACTAACAATATTTTTCTGTTTCAGATTGATGCATTTATAAGTTGATAATATTGCGATGGCTGCTTGTGTCAGGACGAGGAACCAAAAATCCAGCCATCTCATTCACTATCTTGGGTCTGGGAGAGAGCTCCTGAAGTCGGAGTTGCCTACATTGAGAGATGCTTTGAGATACAGTGTTTTAATCAGGCAAATCAGTGAAAAGAACAAAAGAACTTACACAAACAAAGACATTGCCAGTGATATGACCAAAGCTGTCTTGGCACAGTACACTCTGGCTAACGCTCAGTTCAAGCCTCCAGTCATAACAAGTCAGAAGATTAGTGAGACGCTGGCCAGATTTGGGAAAAAGGCAAAGATATCTCTCTTTGGGAGAGAAAGTTAAGGACAGCTGCCAATTGGACCCAGTTGTTGACATAATGCTTACCCAAGTGCTTAATTGTTCTCCTGTCCTGAGTTTGGATACGATCGTGACGCTATACGTCAAGGCCCACATCTCCTGTATTTGCAAGCGTGAACCGAAGATTCCTGTGATCGAGCGGCACATTACATCCAGCTGAAGACTGGCAGTGTATAGGGAGACTCTCATACTGATTTTCTAGCCAAGATATTCCGGAGTCCAAGAGACAGGAGGCTGCCACAGAGACAGAAGAGGAGAAGAGTTGCCGAGGAAAAGAGACTTGAGAAGGCCCAGGGTGAGGTAAAAAAGGCCGATGAGTGGAGTCAAGCTGATTCAGAGTTTAATGACTTCCCCATGGCTGATCCGAGTGCTGACCAGGAGAATGGTGACTTTGTCCCTAGCCCAGAAAATAATGATCCCAAACCTTCCAGGCATAAGATTCGAAATAGGAATGATATCCCGAGCATAGCTCTGGCCCATGCGACACCACACTGGTCTCAGAAACTGCAGAGATATACAGCAACTGCCCACAGGTGACAGTGGTTTGATAACACCTGATGATGTTCACCTGGTGATAGATCATAACACAGTAAGGGAGAGCTCAGGAGAAACTTGTCAGTAACCTAGAGGAGTTTGATAAGGGGATAAGAGAAATGGAATCAATTGTTTGTTCCTTTGATGGGGAAGGGATGACACTAAAATTCATTTGTAAGTTGGAGATTCTGACAGGTTGTTTCCTGCTGGTGAAGGAGAACCTTTACTCTGCTGCAGTGAACCAGGAGGGGCTGTTGTGGCATTCCTCCAGAAAGAGATGACATCAGGAAACCAGCTGAGATATTGTAGCAGATAACATTGTGAACTGGCTCAGAGAGAGGAACGTAGACCAGACCCTGCAGGCCATTGGAGGGGACAGCACCAACACGAACACAGGGTGGCAAGGGGGGTCATACAGTGGATAGAGCGGAAGATTGGGAGGAAGCTGGTCGGGATTCTTTGTGACCTCCACACCAACGAGTTGCCACTCCAACATCTGATCCAGGAGCTGGATGGCAAGACTCTTCAAACAACAGATGGTCTCGTCCTCTTGGCAAGATGCTGGACTCTGCCACTGAGTTAGAAATAAATCCGAGCTTTGAATAAATCACAGTTGGCCCTCCACTCGTTGAGCTTGCACATCCTGTCATTGACGACCTGAGTACTGACCAGTACTATGTTTACATGATTTGCAGTGCCATCAAAACTGGGGTCATGCCTGATAGACTTGCTTACCTGCAGATAGGTCCAGTCTCACATTCTAGGTGGCTCACAACGGCTCTCAGGTTCTGCAGAATTTGGGACGCTCATCATAAACTGAAAGGGAACCAGCTTCACAACCTGAGACTTATTGTCCAATTCATCGTGAGTGTCTATTTGCCAAATTGGTTCAACACCAAGGTCAAGTCATCGTTCTCCGAAGGTCCGAGGCATGTTCTCTTCCAGCTTGAGCTCCTGAGGAATCAGCCAAGGAAGGTTGTTCAGATTGTGGAGCAGACTGTGAGGAGATCTTCCTGGTATGCTCATCCCGAGGCAGTTCTGCAGACAATGCTCTTCAGTAAGGATGAGGAGGAGAGAAGAGTGGCAGTCAAAAAGATCTTGGATATGAGACTTATGAGAGGATCTGGGCATGACGAATTAGTTGGTGACGATTCCTTCAGGGTCAGGAAGACTCCTGAAGTCAATCTAGGTGCCAAGACCCTCACTGATCTCAGATCTGGATAACATCCAGTCTGGCAGTGAGCCCCTCTACCTGCAGCCTCACCACAATGTTCAAGTCAGAGCTTTCCTGACAACCCCATGCATGTCCTGCCTGGCCCTCGTGACACCCAGAGAGCAGATGCTAGTACAGCAAGCCAGCGAGGCCAGGAAACAGCCAGGAGAGGAGGGAAGGCTACATCCGAGCCTCAGGTGGTCAGTGGCAGGGAGGCAGGAGCAGAAACAGAAGCAAGAAAGACATGTTCTTATGGTGTGCAGTAAACACCGGGTCGTAGTGAGTAAACCGGTTTTGTATTTGATGATTTTGTTTTCTAAAGGAATATTAAATTTAATAAATGTGTCAAGATCATTCGTTTCACTATTCTGGATCATTTTCATCCCAATAAATTAACCTGATACATTTACTTTACTTTAAATAAGCTATTTAGTGGTGTTGGTAAAAGGGTGGGAATACTGAATTTTCATAAGATTTCAAGTTAAAATTTACCTAGCAAAAAATTAAAACTTTTCAAATCTGAAGATATCACATGATTCTGCACATAGAACTACATCATTAATACCATGGGCCGATTTTTCAAACTCAAAAAAAAAAATTCATACTCCGATGGTTCACAACTCTCGGAGATTAGGATTGACAACAGGAAACATTGATATTTAGCTAGTGAATCTACCACATTCAGGATATAAACTTTATAGCAATAGTGTAGAGGAACTGTATTATACATATTTGAAAGTCTATATCTGGGTAAAACACGCTATAAACTGGAGGAGTGAATGCTTTGGACGTGGGTTCATACTCCCATGGTTCACGACTCTCGGAGACTAGGATTGGCAAAGTTGACTGTAGCAAGTGGAAGTGTGGGAGGGTGGTATATTTTATCAAAATAATTCCTTCACAATTCAGTGGGGGACGTTCATGTCCTGATTTAAAGACGGAATAAATATCAAAATAGTGCTAGTTTTTCCCTAAAAGGAAATAAAGCACAATCAGAGGAGAATTTGAGATCTGACCAGAATTTGCTTAAGCAGCTTAAGTAGTTCATGGGAGAATACGCACAGTGTTCTTGGAGGAGGCACATCGAATACTCTCTCTCTCGCGTCAGTGGCATAAAGACATGCCAGCCCGTGCCCAGGGACACAAAGGTACCTCGACATTACCCACAAGTAAGTTCAGTTCAATTGCGTACAGTGATTAGATAGGGATGGGGAAGGGTTTTACACAGTGGTTAATGGGTAGATTATTCCAGTTGTTAAGTTTTAAATGCAAGAAAGTGGTTTTCTTACCGTAGAACGCAGATACCTTCACACTGGTTACTCACCCAGGAGATTATGGTGTATCACTACGTAGAATTTCACTCTGCTTCCGGCATTCAATGCGTTGTGTACTTGATAAATGATGATTTAATGAATTCCATTAACTTCCAACATCCATCTAAGATATTGGTTATACTTGCAATAACCAATCAGTCATTACATTTGATAATAATAATAATCGAGGGGTCACAGATACGGGCAGATAATTGCACTTACGTTTATTTGGCACAATTCCATACACTGGACTTATAATTTGCATGGATAGGTCAGTCACCCACATTCACGCCACAGTACCGTAAGTTATAAGGGAGAGTTTGTCAACCTGGAGAATTAATCGTTTAGATCTATTAGGCCAGCCTGGAGTGCTCTTGTAGCAAACAGGCCCTCACCATTGATCACTTCCTTTACAGGATGTGTTAACGTGTCGCTGGACTTAACAACAATCTCGGAGATTAGCACACACAGACTCGTAGCACTGGTAGGACTGTATGGCCCCTGTTCTAAATCCGCGGGGCAGGAGGTCTTCTATAACCCAAGGTCTAAAGCCTACTGGCTAAAATGTGGTTTTGAGGCGTGAGATGACCCCTATCGGCTGGCCGGGTACCTTATCTTTACCTAAACAAACATTTGGGATGGGTTGTGCGGGAGGCCCAGCGCAACCCATGACACCAGGTTTTCGTGAAATTAAATTGGCGGCTGGTGGTAGCTGGATACTGGCGACTCACGGAGGGCAGCAGCTAGTCCAAGCAGCCAGGTTGATGACCTGATTTACCGCCTGGTTACACCCTGATTTCCCAGGGATTTGTTGTGCTAGCGCACATGTGGATGAGCCAACGAGATGGGCGCCATAGCCAACGCTGGCTGGACATCCCGGTACAGAGTCCTCCGACCATGCTACAAAAAAGGATAAGAAGTGTTAACTATATGTGGGGACCGTAGGAGCTTAAACTGGACAACCTGAAGAAAACTCATCCTCTTCTGACTGGAGTCGCATACACCTGATTTGTACAGTGACCTGACGCACTGAGGCAGGATTACATGTCACTCTCACCCTCAAGTAACGTTAACAAGAGTCAACATTCTCTCTATTCAACTGAGTGAACTCTTATATGGTATAGTGTGAGATTTACGGTGTATGGGAGACTGAAATCTCATAGTACTAGTGAGTAGAGTAACTGTGCTGATTCTCGATTAAGTGACTTCCATTTTCATGAACTATGGGTGTATGTGGGTTGCTTAACCAAGTCCTGGCGTAAGGTCAACGGCCCTTGTGGTTGATTCTACAATTTGAACGTGGAGGTGCTAAGAGATTTATTTGGTGCTATGCTTGTGGCGTATTGATTTCAATGGTATAGACGTAGGGTGTTCATATCTTGGCTAGTATTGCTGTGCACGGCTACGGGTATGGTAGAGAAAGCGACCATGACTAATGAGTACAGGAATAGAGTACAAAAAATCAGCTCCTGAGCCGTCCCCTTGACAAGTCATGAGTAGCTCTTTGTCGGTCGCAACACTAGTCCGCATATATGTTCATGTTTTATGTATGTGCATGCTAATTGGGCTTTGATGATATCACGCCATAATAGTTTATGATCATCTTGTTGGATATCAGGCCTTTATAATATTTTACGACTATGTTGTTGAGAGGATATTGAGGAAGGGGACCCATCAGAAGTTGTATTTTAAAGGGAGAAGAGAGGGATTTAACTCGGGAAGTGCGACCTTTAACCTCATCATTGCCTAGGTTGGTGAGGTATTATCATGCATTGTGTTTGGATGCAAGGTGTATAATGGGATGTGCCCGGGTCGTGGGTAATATTTTTTTACTTGTGCTGTAAGGGTGTGTTGAGGGGTTAATACATCTCTTTACCCTTAATCTTAGGAACACCAGTCCCGGTAAATATTAACATGAAATATCTGAAGTTTGTTTGTGGTAATTCGTTATTCTGAGGGGCCCCTACACTGCGTTACCATCCACAAGTCACCCCAATAAGAATATCGATCAGTATATATATATATATATATATATATATATATATATATATATATATATATATATATATATATATATATATATATATATATATATATATATATATATATATATATATATATATATATATATATATATATATATATATATATATATATATATATGCAAGCAATTCATTTTATGGTCCACATCCAGAATTCTATGAATTCTGAAACATTTCCACTTTTCGGTTTTGTTTTCCAAATATGATTTTACAATCTGAAGCTTTTGATAGAAATGAATGTGAAAATATATATTCCAATACGTCTGATCCGTACTAAAGCCTTCATTTATCTATTTCTCTTACTGCTATCCCTTCTTTGTCTTATTTTGCGTGGAATGGATCAGAGGAATTAGAGACCTAAAAAAAAAAGAAGGAATTGGTAGAGAAGGAAGGTGGAGGGAAAACCAGAGAGAGGAAATACTTAAAACTCACAGAAACACTAAACTAACTTCCACTTATCTTAAACTTACAACCACAGTAAATATAGAGAGTCAATCATTAAGCTCACTGTGTGCACTTAACTGAGTCACCACTCTCATTCATGGCAACGTCAACAAGCAATTGCTCCACATTTGTTACCTCACCCCCGTAGGCTTTTGCGAGGTTTTGGTCTGTGTGTCTGTTTGCATGTGTTTCAGTACCGTCACCAATAATGTAAGGAAACAGAACAGCTATACCTGCACCAAATCCTACAAAACCTCATGGATGAACTATGAAGGGCGAGCACTGAACTTTTTTGTGAGGTCCTGGTCAACGGTCATTGCCATTCAAAGTTTAGTGACATTAACGTATTTCTCTATGACGTAATTTTTCTCCTGACAATAAAGACAAAGATGAAGATATTTCGAATGAACACTGTGATGGCCTCAGACGGAAAAAATGCATGTTAACACTTTGGTAAGAATAAGTAGCCAAGGATAATAAGTATCGTGTCCTAATATAAAAATAATCACTAGGAAAGCTCACAGGTAGGACACACTATTGTTACACTAAGCCTGTATAAAGGCTGACTCGTCCCTACACCTAAATACACGTAAGGGGACTTGGCGAAGGTAAGCTGGCGGTGCTGAGACTCAGAAAGCGCTTGAGGCAGGATCCACCACAGGTCGACACGTTGAAGAGAGAAGAAGAGCCAATGAAATCTGCAAAATTCTGAGCTCCTGCCTCTTGACCTGTGCAACGGCTTATATAACATCGTATTGGGCGAAGCTTCTGGAGGCGTGGCTTTCGATTCTAAAATATGATTGGTTCCCGCGGTGTCTTCAGCACGAAGGAGGCGGTGGGAAGTGCTGACTGCCTCCTCTCTGTCGCACAGAGACTTCTAGACTCTAAAGATTTCTATACTGACAGACAGCGAGCGAGGGGCTGCATTACGGTTACAATAAACATATAGTTATTTTTTATGTAATTAATCTATATCACAAACTACTGGAAATAAACTCTTCTAGTCAGGCATGGAGACTCTCTAAAAACCTTCGTCGGTTCATAAAATAACATGAGCGAACAGTGAGATGATGTAACGAATGTGGTGCATCTCGTTCCAAGGGCAATAAACACGGCTGAGGAGGGGCGCGCCGTCTCTAATTGTCTGGGTCTTTAGTGTTATATTCTGTGGCACCTCTTGGCCTCAATAGCTCACCAAAATAGCCTGTTTATATCTTTCTTGGTCTTCTTGCCTACTGAGCTCCGCAGGAGGGGAAAAAACGTTTGTTTCAGTGTTGTATTAATATAATTGGGAAAAGTCGATAACCATAAACACACAACCCTATTATCGTATATTAAACTTCGTATACCATTTAAACACAAAGTCGTTACTCTGAATCTGAATGAGGATTCGAAATGACTTTTCTTTAATTGCATATAAATCAGTCTCAGTTTGGGTATGTTTTTCAGAGACTCTTGTAGAACAGACCCTCTAAATACCTGCATCAAAAAGCAAGATCTTTTATTCACATATATCAGAGGGCAAAACGCCTTACACTCTTCATTTAAAAAATATACATATATTCGTGGACACGCTCGAGTATTTGAAATCATGCATATGCAGATACATAGGCAGACATGCACACGTGTGCACACATCCTTCTGTCGCTTCTAATTAACTGCTTCCTCTTCCATCCTTGTTTTCACACGCCCAGGTAACACTATCGGTTCAACTATTTACTTCTTTATCTTCATATTTGCTTTCTTCCTTCATCAGTCTCTCCCTCCACACAAGTTTCAGTCTACCCACTACAGTCTCGCCTTACCCTACTGCCTACATCGTACCTATCGCACATCGTACCAATTACTGACACTCTTTTCTAGATATTTGAACCTTTCCACTTTTGTCTCCAATCAAACGAACATATAATCTCCTTTTATTCCGTTTGTATTAATAACAAATTTTCTCCCAGATCACACACCTCCAAACTCATTCACTTAGCACTATTTTTTCTTTCCGAATCACCCATTAGAGGTGTGTCATCTCTACAGCTGACTCACCTTCTCTTTGTGTCTCATAGCATTACTCACCAAATTTGTTCCTTTGTTTATCACTCTTACTAACCCAAACATGAGAATATTGAACATCTTTGGCGACATTATACATTTTTAACGTCGTCCTCTTTCAGTGTAAACCAGTTAGTTCCTTTAGACACACTCTAATATATTTCTCACTCCTCATATACCTTATAAGTTTTCAAAATATTTCCTACTTCACTTTTCTACCTACATAAATATATGTTTTTGTTTGATCCCTAAATCCTATAAAAATATACTTTCCCCTCTCTAGAATCTTTTGATTTATGTTCTTTAGTGCAAAAACTGCATGCATACATCTTCTACCTGAGTGAACCCGCAGTGCTCTTCAAATACGCTGTTTTTCTTTCTTTTTTTCATTAAAATTTTTTATATTATTTCCTGGATAAACTCAATAAATATATTCGTCTAGAATTTTCAGATTACTTCTTTATTATATGAGCACTCTTCCCTCTGGCCAATTTGACCTGTACTGCCAATCATTCTTGCGGGACATTCTAACCCAGTAATGGTAGTCCATAAACAAACCAACTGTACAGGTCGGCCAAAGGTAAATTTTGTTTTCATGCTAAATAGGGCTTTATGACCTTGATAACATGAAAACAGCATTAGAAAATTAAATACTTATTGATTTAAATGCCACGCGAGAGGTTGTGATGTCAAGGGCGTACTCAGCCTCCACCAAGTACTCTCTTCCACCATGGTGTACCGCCCGTACCCTCTTCCACCGTGGTGTACCGCCCGTACCCTCTTTCACCATGGTGTACCGCCCGTACCCTCTTCCACCGTGGTGTACCGCCCGTACCCTCTTCCACCATGGTGTACCGCCCGTACCCTCTTCCACCATGGTGTACCGCCCGTACCCTCTTTCACCATGGTGTACCGCCCGTACCCTGTTTCACCATGGTGTGCCGCTCGTACTTTCCTCCATCACAGTGTGTCACTCCCGTAGTCACCTCCATCTCGGTGTGCTGCCCGTACTCTCTTCCACCACTGTGTGACGCCCGTACTCTCCTCCACCACGGTGTGACGCTCGTACGCTCCTTCACCATGGTATGACGCCCGTATTCTCCTCCACCACAGTGTGACGCCCTTACTTTCCTCCACCACGGTGTGACGCCCATACTCTCCTCCACCACGATATGACGTTCCGTGCTTCCACCACGGTGTGACGCCCGCTTTCTCCACGGTGACGCCCGTACTTCTTCACTACGGTGTGACGCCCGTACCTCCACCACGATGTGACGTTCTGCGTTCTTCTCCACCACGGTGACGCCCGTACGCCCTTCACCTGGCGGTATGACGCCCGTATTCTTCCACCACTATGTGATTCCTTTCCTCCACCACGGTGACGATCCGTGCTTTCCACCACGATGTGACGCCCGTATTCTCCTCCACCACGGTGTGACGCCCGTACTCTCCTCCACCATGGTGTGACGTTCCGTGCTCTTCTCCACCACGGTGTGGCGTCCGTACTTTCCTCCACCACGGTGTGCCGCCCGTACTCTCCTCCACCACGGCGTGACGCCCGTACTCTCTTTCACTATGGTGTGACGCCCGTACTCTCCTCCATCACGGTGTGACGCCCGTTCTTTCCTCCACCACGGTGTGACGCCCGTACTCTCCTTCACTATGGTGTGACGCCCGTACTCTCCTCCACCACGATGTGATGTTCCGTGCTCTTCTCCACCACGGTGTGACGCCCGTACTCTCCTCCCCAAAGTGCGAAGGTTTAGTACAGTGTAGATTCATTTTATATTATAATTATATTCCAGTCTCTAATTATATACATCGTTCTATTACGTGTTGCTGCCATAGCAATTTACACAATCATTGGTCCTGCGGTGTGTAAATTGTACTGCCTCAGCTCCTACCACCACCCGGCTTTGTCTCTATAAAATAAAACAAAGGTAAATAATAATCACATCAACAACACTTACGTTTAGTTCATGTCCACCAATTGTTTTATTTACACATTCACTTAGTATTGCTGCAGTGTGTGGTGCTCATCAAAACAAAGAATGAGGCACAAAGGAACATCACAGAGTCTACATTGCATTGGTACCTCGTGTCTTTCTTCACTTTGGGCCGCAACACACTAATTTTGGACACTTGATAGGGTTTCTTTCTCTCTCTCTGTGTTTTTGTATGATAACTGGAAGGCTGCGAGCAGTGAGGCGTACGGGGTTACCGCCCCCTGCATATGGCCACATACTCCAACACTACGTCTTAGACTGTGAAAAAATATTATCTAGTATCCAAGCACACTGTGAATGCAATGGTACAACACTTTATCTCTGATGGCAAGATAGCTGATATACTAAGGATGTATTCACACTTTGCATCTTGCACCTAATCAAAATTATATGGACCGGCTTAAACAAACAATGTACTGGAAATACTTTAACACTCAATACCATAATATCATGACCCTGGGGTCCAATAAACACCCTTTGTAGCCTCTGTAATCTTTATTGCGTTACCGCTCACAGGATGAGCATGGCGTGCAAAGTAACTAGCTCTGATCTGCGGCAAAATTAAAAAAAAAAATCAATTCGCGACCTAATGAGTCTGGTCTATAATCGCTCTACTCTACCTTCGTTTATCACTCCTCTTTTGTAACTGACGCTCATTTACCCTTCGCTTTTATTCTATTTAATAAGCATTTCCTTTCTCTTAATTCTTCCATTACTACTTCTCTTTACTCACTATTATCCTCAAACATAAGCTTCAATTTCAAAGACATTATTTATATAATGCGCCCATTCTTCTTCAACCATTCCTACTTCGCCCCACATTTACCTGTGTCTACCTTACTTTAATCATTTCCTCATATCTTTCATCTACAGTCTCTGCTTCTACCTCATCTACTTTATGCACCATGTCACACTCTGAGTCTCTTTCACCCTGTACCATCTAATCAAGGTTATTCTCACTTTTCCAAGTAGCAACATGACATATATTATAAGTTGCCCCTTATAGTTCATTCATATCAGTCAACATACAATTGATTCTTCATCCCAGCCACACACCTCTATCTCCCTTCAGTAATTTCTTCCATGTTTGCATATGAATGTCTTTTTGATCTTTGTATTAAGTTATAAACCCATTATTATCAAGCTCTTCAATCAGTCTTCTGTCCGTGTCTATTCATTATTACTTTTCACTACTTCTTCACAATCCCCCTCACTTCCTATCACCAACTCTTGTATTTATATTACCTGCTGCTATCACCGTATCTCTCATGTCAAAGCTTTCATATCTTTCCTTGACGTCTCTCTTTGCTCCTCAGTCTATACAGTATTTGGTGTATATGTAATCACCATAATCCATCGAACTTACCCAATACTTAATAAGATCCCTAATAGTTTTAGATTGTTCATCTAATCTTCTATCACACAATTCCACGGTTCATACAACACCACCACACTTTGTTTCAATATTATTCTCTCAGACGCTAGTGGTTTCACTCGCCTAATATTTTCACGATTCTATCTATACAAATCCTTGATCCTTTAGCTTTGCATCACACCAAACAAAGCCAACCACGCTCTTTTAACTCACGTACTGTACACCCAATCCAAAAAGTATCGAAACCCCAGGCGTTCGAAAGAATATAAAATATTCGGCGAAGACCAACCAACCAAACCCATACATGAGCACGTCTGAGGTTACCGTTCATTTCTATTCCATGAGACCCTGGGGTATCGATACTTTTTTAATTGGATGTATACACACACTTTCAGAGGTCCCATTGATATATACTTGTTTCTTATTAGTATTTGAATACATAAAGGTGTGTGTGTATGTGTGAGTTAAATAATAATAATGATAATAATAATTAACTGTTTATTAAAGGAGCATGGCAGCCGGAAGGCTGAAAATATACAGTTACTTAATTGGGGAATGGGTCTCTTGATTTACAGATAATATACAAGTAACATAAGTGATACAAATATGATATATAATAACTAGGTGGGGAGAAGCTCAAGCTACAGGGCATTTCAACATAGTGACAGTGCAAAAGGTAAGATTGACTGGGAGTGAATACACTAGTTGATTACAAGTTATTGATAATTTTTACACTGGTTGGGACTGGGCTGTTCTTATAGCAATTAGTTCGTGCTCGTATGGGCTGCATGCGGTTGTGGTGTCGAACACAATTCTCGGGCGAGGGATCTCAGGTGGTAGTAGGAGCCGGAGTCGAAGATGGTGCAGAAGCTTCTTACCAAATTTGCAGATGAGGTCGTGGTGATGGTCAGTGAGAGCTGAGAGGGTCAGTGTGTTGAGCGCTTCTTGATGTGTGGAATAGGAAGGGGAGAGTATAATCTTGCATGCCCTCTTTTCCACTTGTTCTAGGTGTTTACATTGTGTGGCATTTAGGGAGGAAGACCAGGAAGGGGAGGCATAGGTGAGCTTGGGAAGTATGAATGTTGATTAAACATTGAGGAGCTCGGGGCAGGAACTCCGACGGACTTGAGTCGGCGGCTTAGGTGGAGGCAGAAACTGGAGGATTTGACATCTTCACCGACGTGTGGTTTCCGATTTAGTTTGTTGCCCATGGTGACGCCGAGGAGCTTAGTAGAATCTACAATCTGGAGTGTGTTGGGACCTAAAATAATGGAAGGGGGTGGGACAACGTCAGAGGAGAGGTTGATGTGCGTAACCATAGTCTTGGTATGGTTGATGGTAACGTGGTTGTTTGTGGCCCAGTTTTGGGGACTGTTCAATAAATGCTGAAGGGCGGTATAGTCGGGAGTAGGGTGTCCTTCACGGGATCTCGGGATCCCGGGATCCCGGGATCCCGGGCGTAAGTGGTTATGTTTTTTTTTCCTGGGAATTTGGTTCAAATCCCGGGATTCTTATTGTTATTCCTTATCTCTGATTTGCACTATGTAAAATACAAAAACGCATGAAAGAGAGAGAGAGAGAGAGAGAGGTGGGGGGGGGGCTAGAGAGAGTCTGACAGAAGTGACGCGTACCGTTTCTGTACACTTCTGGCCTTCACCACGTCTTGCTTGGGTACTGGCCGCCTTAGTCGTGTTTATCTCCCTGCAGAGTGCAGAGGTGCGTTGACTGTCGAGTAATCTGTCTGTATATAATGCCAAAATGCAAGCCATGATATAATGGTGTATCTTGGCTTGCATGATACGGAGTACGGACATGTGACTGATATGATAAATTAACATAGTGCATACTGTGTGTTGTTATTTGTTTTCAGGTGATTTTATGAAACTATGGCCGAGTCATCACGGAATAGCGAGTCATATGCATGGCAATATTTTGATAGACTGAAAACTGAGGAATCATTAAAATGTAGAAAGTGCAATTCAGTGAGCAGAGTTGTTGACGCTGATCCTAATGGTGGAGTCGTCGACATATTTCCAGCTAGCAGGGGTTTCTCTTAGGGCATCATTGATAAGCATAAGGAAGCATAGTGGTCCCATCTTGGTGCCCGACCCCTTATATACCATGACCCAAACAAATATTGTCAATAATCAAAGAATAAATCATAGTCCAAAGCATTTGTTCATTTCAACCCAAATCCAAAATATCTTGCGAATTGGAATCGCCAAATCTCTCACAAAGGTTCAGCGTACTATTTCTCAAAAACTTTTCGCGGACCTTAGTTTGAGAATCACTGCCTTAGGGGACGCCACAGGTGAGTGATTGAAAGGTGGAGACAGCCCCTCGGAAGCGTACAGCTTGGCGTCGGAAGTCTGTAAACCATGGTATAAGACTACTTCGAAACCCGAGGTCGATAGCTTTGTTGATGATTAAATTATGGTCGACCAGGTCGAATGCCTTAGTGAAGTCAATGAAGGCGACAGCCACAGACGTTTTTCGTTTCTCGAGATGGCGGCATATGTAGTCGAGAAAGCTTACAAGACAGTGAGTGGTGGAGGAAGTTTTCATATTACCAAATTGATGAGGATCTACAGCTCCTGCAATATCAGCATAAGCCTTGTCAAACACAAAACTTTCACAGATTAAGCTGGGTATTGGAGTGATTGCAATGGGTCGTAGCTGATTTATGGATTGTGGGTTGGTTGACTTGGGCACTGGTGACACATAAGAAGTCTTCCAGTCAACTGGGCATCTGGCTTGACTGAGAGAAGCATTGATGATGGAGCATAGGGGTTTAGCAAGCTCAGGGGAGAACTTGAAAAGTTTCATTGGTAAGTCAATGGGGGTGGTGGAGCGTTTCAGTTTGTCCAGACGTTTTTCTACTTCAAATTCTTCTAGTAAGTTAGTGGGAAAGGGGGTTGGTAGGTAAGCAGGGAGCTTGGTTGTGTCAAACCGGGGGAGCGTCTGGCATATAGTAGCGAAATGGTTATTTGATTGCTCAGCTGCGTCAACATTAGTGAGATGGCTAAGGGAGGGCGGGGGGGGGTGTCTTATTGTTTAGTCCACAGAGTTCTTTAAGCTCTTTTTTTTTTTACGGGGATTAGCCCACCTGCACAGGTCAGCACCCATATCAAGGCCTGGGGGACGAATATATGATAATAATAATAATAATAATAATAATAATAATAATAATAATAATAATAATAATTATTATTATTATTATTATAATAATAATAATAATAATAATAATAATAATAATAATAATAATAATAATAATATCTATTATTATTATTATTATAATAATTAAAAAATGCTTACAATACCACTGACTGATGTTGGTCTGCTTCAGGTGTTGCAATTTGGTTGGGTAGTGAGACTTCTTTGCAGTGCGTATTTCGCGGATGATTCGGTTGCGAAGGGACCTGTAAAGGTTGTGGTCATTGAGATAAAAGGTTCTATCTCTCTGTTGCATAAGTCTTTTGATCCGAGGTGTGATCCAGGGCAAATCAGCTGGGTGACATCTGACGGACTTCTCGGGGAAGAAGTGGTGGTGAGCTTCCGTGTGGTGTTGGTATAATTTATCAATTTGGTGTCCACGTCATCCACACTAAGTACTTCAGTCCAGGGATGGTGAACTATCCACTGCCCGAAGAGACGCACTGCAGAGTCATTAATCGGCCTGTAGGTCTTGATGTAGGGTTTCTGTACTTGAGTGGGAGTGGCAGCTGGGTACCAGAGCACTGATAGGTGTGTGCTACACCCGATAGGAGGCATTGGTTGAGGTGGTTGGTACCGGTCCGCTAAGTCGGTTAAGATAAGGTCAAGGGTATTTTGACCGTGTGTGGGGAAGTTCACAACTTGTGATAGTGACAGCTGGTCCTGGATATCAGTGGTGTCAATTTCATTACAGGATATAATCCCTGCATAATTCCAACTTGGCACATGGGTGCCTAACTCTTAGGTGGTCTGAAGTGGTAATGAGATGATTGATAAGAGTGTCTCTGGTGGGTGAGCGAAGCGGATGGTATGACACATACCTGTAGATTATGATAGAAGCATAATAAACAAAAGAAAAATTGTACATAGTCTCGATCCCGACTTCTAAGAGATTCAGTCTCGATGTCGTCTCGGTCTTGGTGTTCTCGACGAGATGGCCTTAGCTGCATGAGAAAAACTTCTGGTGATAAGTAAAACAAATATCAAGTAGGGATAATTCACTGAATGTTTCAAAGATTATCATGCTCTACAAGTATATGAGGCAGATATTGTTTTTTGTGTTAATTTTGTTCACTGTGACTCTTTATTAATGGGAGTTTAAAATTTCAGTTTCAATTCTATTTGTCTGTGATTTACATGAAGTTTGTTCGACTGTTCCAATGCGGCTCAACTATTTCCTGGTGTGCTTGGTAAAGGACATTTTAACAGAGACAGAAGGAGAAATTCAACTCACTAAAATTGGATAATGCTCTTTCATTACTACACTGAAAGAATTAAATACAAAGTTATTTATATATAGAACAAAAAGAAGTACCCTGGGCATTAATGGATTAAAACTGAAACAAATTGGAATACCTTATATTCTCCTTGATTTTAAATAGGTGTATGTTTTTAATTTGGAACTGATTGTACGGACATATTGGATGATTTGGCTAACTGACTGAAACCCAGAGACGAAAAGGTACATATTCACCACACTCTCACACATAATATATATATATATATATATATATATATATATATATATATATATATATATATATATATATATATATATATATATATATATAAATTCAACGACCTCACCAGCCAGGACTCGAACCTCGACCTATGGCGTGTGACCAGGGTGGATGTTGATTATATTATGTTCAAGCTCATGTGTTATATTGATAAAATTATATATATATATATATATATATATATATATATATATATATATATATATATATATATATATATATATATATATATATATCACTACTAGTTATTGTTTTGGTTTTTAGTTATTGTGGATGGTAATGCAGTGGAAGCGCCCATCAGAGAAAATCCCGAACCAGCTGAAACACAATTAATAAAAGTATTTTCCATGCCCGTGGAAAGCTAGTACCTGTAATTGGGGTTAATGAGATGCACTGTAAAAAGGTAACACTTCTATTCCTTCCAACACTACAGACAGAATCAATAATTGTACACAAGCACTAGAGTACTTCTTAGAGTGGCTTACAACAAACACTACAATGGGAAACAAAAGTTATGCATGGTATCAAAAAAATATTAAAAATTATTAATTGCATCTGAAAAGGACTAATGCAGCAGTACTACATACACCAGAACAGACACCAGAACGAGGAATTCATCTGAAACAATTCCTTCGTAAATCCTACATCACTTAGTGGCACAAAAAACATTAAAAAATATTACTTGCACCGATAAGCATGCCTTAAGGGCATCCGACAAAATTATAGCAATAACTGAGGAATAGAAATCCCGATTTAATTCATACTGTACAAGAACGTGGATCACTCATCGCCTGTCTGGGATGACCCACAAAATACTATAATCCTAACTGCTCTAACTACCCATAACCCGAAGGTTGTAACTACTAACCTGCCAAGGGGGAGGCATTTACAAGAAACCAAGAAAATCACTCATGACCCGTCAGTCAGGCGGGTGCTCTGCTGTTTTTCATTACTCTCTCTAGATTTCAGGAGTCATGAGTGTATTTCTCCACCAACACCCGTAACATGCTTCACACATAAGTTCAGAATGCACCCGTATTTTTAAGGTACTAGCAGCCTTTCACAAACTTTAGGAGAGGAACTCTACGTCCCACGTGTGCAATCAACCATGAAGAACGTTGATCTCACTCCTGGACTTGGCTATTCTAATCACATTTTACCACCATCACCCGTAACATGCTTCACACATATGCTCAGAATACTCCCATACTTTAAGGTGTTACAGCCTTTCACCAACTTTGAAGAGGAACCCCTACGTCCCACGTGTGCAATCAACCATGAGGAACGTTGATTACACACCTGGACTTGGTTAATTCAATCACATACACTCAATTCTGGGGAGATGAATGTCTCTATGGAACCACTAGACTCCCGGTCTCAGCGTGTTACCTTTCATTCACTCAGTCTGCACTCAGTTTACTCCCAGTACTTCATGGACAGGAAGAGAGTGACCGTCAGCCCGCCTAGTTAGGCCAGTTCAGAGTACAACCAGGTGAACCCTGCCCAGCTGAGGGAGGGGTTCTACTTTCCCGCTAGTAAGATTTTTCACTGACTGACTGAAGAGATGTGGTGTTGTGTGAACCAAGGTGAGAAGATTTAATGAACCAGATCGACCACCGACCAGAGTGCAAATGCTGGTCCCACGTAGTTAGTCGTTAGGGACACCTGTTCACCTCGTGTGTTGCCAGCTATATCCTCCAGACCGACCACTAAACACCGACCAACCACCGGCCAAACAAATGGGTTCTCGGAACCCTGCAAAAGGAGCACTCTGTTAACTACTGTTAAATTCTTCTCCGCCCTATCTAAACACTGTCTGAGATCGAATAAAAAACTTACTTGCAACACTGATGAAATGAGCGCTTGAAGGGACGAGGACACGTGGTCGTTTTCCTTGGCAGAGATGGTGGACGACGTCCGCCTAGGTCGATGACCGGCGCTGACCGGGCCTGGTCAGCGTCGCATCCCTCAGGGCGCTCTCCTGCCTCACCATGACGTCATCTTTCGCATATTAATAATTGTTTCTTTGGGACACACGCAACATATTTAGACTGGGAAACTATCCACAATAACTTTAAATTTTGGAATTGTCCCTTAACTTCACGAATCGTGTCTACATTAATTCGATAAAGTACATTTAGTCTCTATTGGTCTAGTTCAAAATGCTTCCACCATGCTCGATGGCGTTGCTTGGCCTTTGATTTAACTCGCCACGAGGTGTGGGTGTTTCAGCCTGGCCTACTTATGCTTTCCTGTTTTGGCAGATCGGTTATTTCTGTTCTAACGTTTCTAAATGTGACATTGAAATTTCTGTATATTACAGAGATATATATATATATATATATATATATATATATATATATATATATATATATATATATATATATATATATATATATATATATATATATATATATATATATATATATATATATATATGTAACCGGTCGGAATTTACTGGACTTTAATTTTCTCACTTGACTTGGGGTTTATTAAAGATTGTTAGATGGTAATTTGCAGTGGAAGCGCCCCTTAATGAGAAAAATCCCGAACCAGCACAAGAACACCTAAATCTACTAAACAAAATGACTTGTCCGTGACCCGTGGAAGGATAGCGTCTGTGACTGGGATGAATGAGACACACTGTAAAATTTAGACACTTATATTCCCTCCAACACTACAAACACAATCAAATAATGGTACACCAATATGCGCACCTCTTAACTTGAACTTAAAACACTACTCTGGGGAATAAAAGTTATACATGATATTGAAATTATTAGAAACTCAGGCAACAATAAATTTAGAGTATTAAGAAATGTTGCTTGCACACATGAAACAGGCCTTAAGGGCTTTCAACAAAATTATATCACCCCAACAGGTGCACAATTCCTAACCTAACTTAAACACTACTCTGGGGAACAAAGGTTATACCTGAGATCGGAATTATAAAGAAAAATTAAATGCATTAAAAGAATTAAATCACAGTATCACTCTGGTTCCGCTTAGTGACACAACATTCAAAAAACAATACTATCAAAATTATTTAAGAAATATTAAACCACACACGTCAAGATAACATCAGTAACTGAGAAATGGTATTAACTACACACAAATATAGTCACTATTATTGATATGTTACTGGGTCCACCAATACTCGTGAACCATGCTCCACCCAACTCAAAATACACCCGTAATAAGGGAGATAAAATGTTCCTCTAGGTATCTCCTAGAGTCCTAGACTCATGGTCTCAGCGTGTGACCATTAATTTACTCAGATAGCCTCAGTGTACTCCCAGTGCGTCAATGGGCAGGAAGAGAGAACGCCAGCAGGTGTCTATGGCCAGTAGGTAACACTTCTAGCTGACTGAGGACACGTGGTGTTGTGCACCCACGTGGTAAGAACTGATCACCCACTGCTGATGCTGGTCCCGTGTCATTTTAGTTGTCGGGAGCACTCGTTCACTCAAGAGATCCTTTGCTACGCCGCTAACCAGTGACAAGCCTACACTGATCGTTCCGAAGGCGACAATCGCCAAGCCTCAATCATCAACGGCAGTCTCAAACGGCAGTCAGTCTCTCGCAGCCAATTTCTCGCAGTCAAGTGGGTTCTGACGGAAACCCTGAAATGAACTCACTGTTAGCTCTTATTAACTTTACCACTGCCCTATCTAACCCTGTCTGAGATCGAATGAGACTTACTTGTTATACTGCAATAGCGCAACACAGGTGACTAGACCACGTGACTATTTCTGTGACGGACGCGCAGGGACGTCTTGTTTGTCTGAATGCTTCCCCGTGACTGAGAGAGAGCCCGCCTCGTGTCCTCTCAAGGCGTTAGCTTAGGCCTACGTGACATATTTTCCGCCTAACTAATAACTCCTTGGGACACCCGTAACATTATTCAGACTGATAAACGATCTATAATAATTTCAAATTCAATAATAGTCCCTTAACTTCATGAATCGCATCATTATTAATTCGGCAAATTACATTTAATATCACTTAGGCCTAGTTCCACAACCTCTCGCTATGTGCAGGGAGCGCTCTCTTCCCTCCGACGACCTTGAAAGCTCAGTATCGCCAGTGGCGCGGTGTTTGAAATTACACTGAAATTTCTGAATATTACATATATATATATATATATATATATATATATATATATATATATATATATATATATATATATATATATATATATATATATATATATATATATATATATATATATATATATATATATATATATATATATATATATATATATATATTAGCCCAATAAAGCACGCGGACTTCTACATACAATCAACACCTCAACCCGCCAGGATTCGAACCCACGGCACACAAGCCTATGACTGTGACCGGGGAACGCTAACCGCTGGACCACCAGGATACTAAAAGCAGTCCTAGACTTTGTTATATTTCACACAAAGCCTGTTCAACGAGCTTATGGCGCCGTGAACCTCTAATGGGGACCACCCGTATCACTTAGGTGGTCAGAGTAACGTTTTACCAAATCCGGCTTCGAAACACGAGGATCCATATATATTTCATTAGCCCAATAAAGCACGCGGACTTCTACATACAATCAACACCTCAACCCGCCAGGATTCGAACCCACGGCACACAAGCCTATGACTGTGACCGGGGAACGCTAACCGCTGGACCACCAGGATACTAAAAGCAGTCCTAGACTTTGTTATATTTCACACAAAGCCTGTTCAACGAGCTTATGGCGCCGTGAACCTCTAATGGGGACCACCCGTATCACTTAGGTGGTCAGAGTAACGTTTTACCAAATCCGGCTTCGAAACACGAGGATCCATATATATTTCATTAGCCCAATAAAGCACGCGGACTTCTACATACAATCAACACCTCAACCCGCCAGGATTCGAACCCACGGCACACAAGCCTATGGCTGTGACCGGGGAACGCTAACCGCTGGACCACCAGGATACTAAAAGCAGTCCTAGACTTTGTTATATTTCACACAAAGCCTGTTCAACGAGCTTATGGCGCCGTGAACCTCTAATGGGGACCACCCGTATCACTTAGGCCTGCATCTGTTGGTGTAACATAATTATATTGAGTGCCCTTTAGGCCTATTCATGGTGGAATTAATAATTTCTTATTTTTATACCACTTCTGCAGTGGTGGATATTATTCTGTGAAAGCCCTTAAGGCCTGTTTCATGTGTGCAAGCAACATTTCTTAATACTTTAAATTTATTGTTTCCTGAGTTTCTAATAATTTCAATATCATGTATAACTTTTATTCCCCAGAGTAGTGTTTTAAGTTCAAGTTAAGAGGTGCGCATATTGGTGTACCATTATTTGATTGTGTTTGTAGTGTTGGAGGGAATATAAGTGTCTAAATTTTACAGTGTGTCTCATTCATCCCAGTCACAGACGCTATCCTTCCACGGGTCACGGACAATTCATTTTGTTAGTAAATTTAAGTGCTCTTGTGCTGGTTCGGGATTTCTCACTAAGGGGCGCTTCCACTGCCATTACCATCTAATATTCTTTAATAAACCCCAAGTCAAGTGAGAAAATAAAGTCCAGTAAATTCCGACCGGTTACATATATATATCTATATATATATATATATATATATATATATATATATATATATATATATATATATATATATATATATATATATATATATATATATTTTTTTTATATATATATATATATATATATATATATATATATATATATATATATATATATATATATATATATATATATATATGTGTGTGTGTGTGTGTGTGTGTGACTGTTTGTGAGTTCCCTTTGTAGATTGAAGATAAAATACCTAATATTTTGCGTAGAGATGTGCATCTACCCCAGCAGTGTCAGCCTCTTCCCTATTCCTAAATGTATTCCTGCGGATCACCCCCTCATAGAAAACAAGTCTATATGGAGGGGGGGGGGGGCGGTCCACCCCACCTAAAAGTGAAAGTTTAGTTGTTGTAGTATAGATGATAGTACAGTGGGGGGAGCTGACACCGGGGGAGGGGCAATCCCAATCTAAAACTAATAGTATAAGAGGAGGAGGTTGGGGGGAATGGCCAGGCTGGGACCGACCCTTACATAAAAGTGATAGTGTAGTTATAATAATATTAATAATAATAATAATAATAATAATAATAATAATAATAATAATAATAATAATAATAATAATAATTAACGGTTTATTGAAAGTGCTTGGCAGCCAGAAGGCTGAAAATATACAGTTACATATTTGGGGAATGGGTTTCGAATTATAAATAATATACAAGTAACATAAGTGATACAAATAAGATATATAATAACTAGATGGGGAAAAGCTCAAACTACAGTGCATTTCAACATAGTGACAGTTACAAGAAGTAGTATTTACTGGGAGTTGATCATGTGTAGGTGAGCGTGTAATTTCTGTAGTCCAGAGGGTGTTTTATTTGCAGTATAGATGACAGTGTAGTGGATGTAATGTAGATAGTGGAGAGTATGTAGTGTGAGAGTAGTCACAGTGGTTTCCAACCTTTTCAACTTCACGGACCAGCGGAGAGTGAAAGCAATTCTGCGGGCCGGTAATTGTAGATATTTTATATTACCAAATTACATAGTCCTAAACGGTAGACCCGCGGTAATTTATGATATTGGGACCGGGTGGAAGCAGGTAAATAAAGTGAAAGGTTGCAGGGAAACAGTGTTAGGAATGAGGGCAAAACTAAACTAGGCAGGGAATTAAAACCTAAACGTGTCAAAGAGAGGACTAAGAACACGACTAACCTAAATGTCTACTACGCAAATAGTAGGAGTATGAGAAACAAAATGGATGAAATGAAGGCGTTGGTATGTACCGAAAAAATCGATATACAGTAATAGCATTCACGGAAACGTGAATAAACTTAGACTCGCGAGAGTTACCTGCCGAATACCAAATTGCAGATTACAAATTATTCCATACCGATAGTTAGATTAGGAAAGGAGGTGGAGTAGCAATATATGTCAGAGATAATCTGAAGTGTGAAATAAATGAGGAAAAAAAACTGAACTGAATACAGAAACAATGTGGATAGAATTAATCGATGGTAGAGAAAAATTAATCGCAGGAGTTACTGAGCGAATTATTTGGGATGAAATGCGCAGGGCATCCAGGCATAGCAATGTCTGTATAGTAGGCGACTTTAAGTTTAACCAAATAGATTGGACCGACCTTACAGGTAACTCAGATTCAGATGATTTTCTTGAAACAGTTCAGGTCTGTTTCCTAAGCCAACATTTAACCGAATCCTCTGTCAAACAGAGAGACCCTCATTAATAATGTCGAAGTAGGGAACGAACTTGCCAACAGCGATCAAAAAGAGATAAAATTTCAATTAAAATTTAATAGCAGTCGCAAGGAAAATTACATTAAAGTCCAAGATATCAGAAGGGAAACTTTGATAGGTTGAAAAGGCAGCTGAGAGAAGGGGTATCACATTTGGGGATGGATTAC
Source organism: Homarus americanus (assembly GCF_018991925.1). Classification (NCBI taxonomy): domain Eukaryota; kingdom Metazoa; phylum Arthropoda; class Malacostraca; order Decapoda; family Nephropidae; genus Homarus; species Homarus americanus. Next base: position 167,173 of record NW_024712203.1, on the reverse strand, counting down.
ATGACCTCCCGTGAGGTGACCTCACACAATGTACCCACAGAGGGCCACCTCACTTTCCCTGGAGACCTAATAACGAGATCCTCACAAATAATAATGGTTGAAGATGACGTGATCACGATATCTAAGGTTGATGAGCTCCACAACAATTTAAATAACGAGTTACTTAATGCACAAAGGCAGATCATACCATACAGAGAAATCAGATCAGACAGCAATGACCCTAAATGGATAAATAATTATTTAAAGAATATTATTGGACAAAGGAAGGCTTTAGGTAGAAGAATAAACCGTGGTGAAGTTTACCACCGAGATCATTATAAGGTATTGGCCGGTAGGGTTAAGACCAAAATAAGAAAAGCAAAGAGGAATAATGAACTATAGGTAGCAAGAGAGGCGAAGTCAAACCCCAAGGGATTCTTTCAAATGTATCAAACTAAAACACGAGAAAAGATTAGACCAATACAGTCAGTTACCGGCGAGCTAACTGACAACGACAGAGAAATGAGCAAAAATCTGAAAATATTTTTCAACAGTTTTCACTACCGAAATTCAAACATGATACCCGAGGCACCGACTATATACAGAGATAGTGAAGAAAATAGATTAAGCGAGATACTAGTGACTAGTTCCGACGTTAGTAAGCAAATAGACAAGCTAAAGCTTGGAGAAGCACAAGTTGAATTCAATGATTCTCAACATGGCTTCACAAGCGGGTGTTCATGTCTAACTAATCTATTAACATCATTTTCAGCTGTTTTCTAAGCATTGGACAAGGGTAACGACTATGATGTGGTATATCTTGACTTTAGTAAAGCCTTCGACAGACTCCCACACGATAGACTAATAAGAAAAGTGGAGGCTCATGGCATTGGAGGAAATATTCTAAAATGGATTAGTGCGTGGTTACAGGACAGGAAACAGCGAGTGAACATTAAAGGCACTAAATCCGATTGGAGTAACGTCACCTGTGGGGTACCCTAAGGCTCAGTACTTGGATAATTATTATTTATTATATACATAAACGACATAGATATCGGCGTAGACAACAACATAAATAAATTTGCTGATGACACTAAAATAGGGTGTATATTTAAATCTGACGAGGACTCCGCAAAACTAAAGTAAGATCTAAAAACAAATTTCGAATGGTCTGAAAAATGGCAGATGAAATTCAATGTGGACAAATGGAAAATACTTAGTCTAGGAGATGTAAACAGAGAAACCAGATATCAGATGAACAACGATGTTATAGAGAAATCCGAATGTGAGAAAGATTTAAGAGCAATGATAAGTAGGAATCTTAAGTCAAGTAAACAATATGTTTTTGCACGAAACAAGGCTAATTAAGTACTTGGGTTCATACAAAGGAGTGTTAGTTACAAGACTAGAGAAGTTATCCTAGAACTACATGTATATCTTGCGCTTGTGAGACCTTACTTGGATTTCGCAGTTCATATTCTGGTCATCATATTACAGAATGGATATAGAATCCCTAGAAAGAATTCAGAGGAGAATGACAAGACTAATCCCGGGCATTAGGAACCTTGAGTACAGAGACAGGTTAAAGCATCTTAATTTGCACTCCCTCGAGAGACGTAGAGTGAGGGGCGATATGATAGAGGTTTATAAATGGAAGCCAGGGATAAACAAAGATGATAAAATAAAAGTATTCAAACTATCCAACCAGGAGCGAACTCGCAAGAATGGCTTTAAATTAGACAAATTTAGATTTAGGCGCGAGATAGGTAAACATTGGTTTTGGAAATAGATTAGTGGATGACTGGAACAAGTTACCAAACACCATCATTAACTCGAATACGCTGGATAGCTTCAAGCGTAGGTTGGATGGGTATATGAGCAATAGGGATTGGGTGTAAATGGGACTGCCCAGTATAGGCCAATACGCCCGCTGTAGTTTCCTCCATTCTTATGTTCTTATGTTCCGCGATATATCATTCTATAAATTGTAATAGTGAAGATGGGTGCAGGATTGCAGACTCAAAAAGCTACTTCAAGAAGTTTATTTCACTAATGTTGGGAGAAGCTCTGCAGTGAGGCTCCCCTGTAAGATGTACATTACAGGTATACATATAGTATATCACTGTCTTATAGTAGTTTTTACTCTGAATAATAGGTGATTATTCTTTTAAAAAATCTCTAATAAATTCAAACAAAGCAGAGAGGAACCCAAGACATTCTACCTCCCTGACGGACTGACTAGAAGACTAATTCATCATCCGCCAGGCCACCCAGGAGTCAGCTGACAGATGCCACTGATTAAATACAAATTACAGTTTAGCAGTTAAATGAGCACACTATATTTATTAGGGTTTACAAACTTTAAGAACACTGTGTTTTACTAAGAAATTATAAACACAATAAGCGACGGTGAGCAAAAATCTGACGGACCGGTAAATCTGAAGCCGATCCGCTGATTAGCTTGTGAACCACTGGTACGGGTGCTATAGTAATGGATGTAGTGTAACACACCGACCCTGACTTTAACCACCCAGCACTACCTGAGAGGTAATCTTTAATGGTCTCAGTCTCGGCATCTACCTAAGGATCTCGATACATATGTGTTGAAAGAAGTATAACTAAGAGATATTATATTAAAAAGTTTCAGTGTTGGTTCAGGAAACCGTGTGATTCCTCACTTCCGCTACAGCATTGCAGAATCTTACTGGAGGCGGCATATCCCCATAGTTCTTGACGTATTTAATTAATTATTTTGTATTTTTTTTTAATTTGGGAAACATTACCTACGATCCTTTTTAAATCTAGACCCAGGACTGTCAACACTCCATCTGCAACCTGAAGGTTCCAAGTGTTCCCTGAAGAAGGCAGTGATGGGTAGGGAAACACCAGGTAACACTGAAGTCCATTTATTAACGGATAGGAGAAATACAAGTAGTGACTAGCGTGTGCCATGCACGACCCACGGAGACAGACTGAGGCTGCATTGCCATATGGCAGCCTCGGGGCAATGTTGCCACATAACACGTGCAGTGTTGCCACGTAATTACATAATATAATTGCTACTCGGCAGAGTAGCTTAGATACATAACCTAAATCTCCCTCCCCCCCTCACGCTCATAGTCTTTGTCTTGAGCGGACTTCTTAGTCCTAAGTCGCTCCGAGCATCGAGGTGCACTGTAGAGCGGATCCTCGTGAGGTGTAGGGGACTCGTCCTCGGTCAGGGGGCCAGCAGCAGGGGGTGGGACTGGCCGGAGGAAGCGGCGGTTCCTCCACCAGACGCGGCCACTCGGCATCCTGACCTTGTAGTCCCGCGACCGGCCGACGCCCATCACTACGCCCACCTTGTCCCAACGTGTCGTCATCGGGTCCTGGACGCGGACAACGGCACCAATCTCCAGCGGCTGAAGAGGGCGGGCACGGTCGTCATACCGATTCTTGGCATCCTGGGCGCGAGTAGCGGCGTTGTGGTCGCAGCTCTTGGCTCTGGTCTGCCACTCCTTCGCAAAGGCCTTGGCGTTTGTAGGAACGCAAGAGCGGAGAGGGTGACCATACAGGATCTGGGCAGGGGAGCGTCCTGTATGGGTGGGAGTATTATGTAACTCCAGGAGTCCTTTGTCAAACGCCTCACAGTCTATGTTGCCTGAAGGGACCAACTTCAGGATGAGGTGCTTGACTGTCTTGACCGCAGCCTCAGCGTGGCCGTTTGACTGTGGGTAGTGGGGTGTTGACACGATGTGGCGGACTCCCCAACGCTCCAGGAATCCTGTGAAGTCCCGGCTGGTGAACTGTGGCCCACCGTCCGTCCGCAGACGTACGGGGACGCCCAGGTCACGAAAGAGGTGCCGGAAGTGGCGAATAGTGGCCGCGGACGTCGTGTCTGAGCCACAGCTGACCACCACAGGCCAGCCAGAGAGTCTGTCGGCACCAACTAGGAAATGTTTCCCAGCTATGCTGAAGAAATCAGCAGACATGGACTCGAAGGGCCTGGTGGGTTCGTTGTCGCACAAGAGGGGCTCCTGCTGTTGACTGGGCTGTATGATCTGGCACTGCTCACAGGCAGGGACCGTATTGACGATATCCGCGTCAATGCCAGGCCAGTAAACAGCCTGCCTTGTGCGGCGCTTGGTGGCCTCTGCTCCACGATGGCTGTCGTGTAAGCGGGCCAGAACGCGACGACGTAGAGCTGCAGGGACGACCACACGGGCACCGTACAGGACGAGGTCCCCATCTGCGTAGAGGTCCTCGCCTATCTTCCAATACGGGCGTAGGGCGTTGTGGAGGTCAAAACGGTCGCGAGGTAACCCAGTCCTCACACTCTCCAAGAGCTGAGTGTAGGAGGGGTTGTCGCGTGCCGCGGTCCGTAGTTCCTCAAGGGCCAAATCGCTGTGAAGAGGAAGCAGCCATGGCTTGGGTGGAGGCGGGGCGGGAGTGGACGCTGGTCCTGGGCAGCTCTGTGCGGCAGCGCCAGGCGTGTCGCTCGTTGACTCACGCACCCTGCTGGCGGTGTACCGAGCTGCTGGGATCTGCTCGCGAAAGTATCTGAGCACCACGCCTAACTCCTTGCAGTGCTCCCACGACAACAAGGGTGTAGCAAGAGTAGGCTGTGCATCCATCCATCCGTGACACGACCTGTCGCCGTAGGTGATCTCCGCTTGAAAGGAGCCCACAGCGTCCGGCGTCTGGGAACCGTCCGCATTGTAGTACAGCAGCTGCGGCGGTGGTCCCAGGTCGCGTTTGGTGAGGCCCAGTTTCTGGAGGTGCTTCAGGGCTATCACCGTAGTATCAGCGCCCGTGTCCGGTATCACCTCGATGTGACCCGACACATCACCGTGTGTGACGGTGACTCGGATGGTAGGGGAAGGGGTAGCCCTGGGGAGTGTGGTCGATTTCACCCTCCTGATGTGACTCAGCTGCTGCTTCGAGCTGTGTGGGCCATCTAAAGAGGGCTGTGTGCGAACCACCCCGAGGGAAGTGCGCTGCTTTCCTCCTCGTCTCGGGCTTTTGGGCTTTGGTTGGCACCACCACTTCTTCCCCGAGAAGTCCGTCAGATCTCAACCAGCTGACTTGCCCTGGATCACACCTCGGATCAAAAGACTTATGCAGCAGAGAGACAGAGCCTTTCATCTCAATGACCACATCCACTACAGGTCCCTTCGCAACCGAGTCATCCGCGAAATACTCACTGCAAAGAAGTCCCACTACCCAACCAAATTACAACACCTGAAGCAGACCAACATAAGTCAATGGTATGGTAAGCTTAGAGAACTCTGTGGACTAAACAATAAGACACACCCCCTCCTCTTCCTTAGCCATCTCACTAATGTTGACGCAGCTGAGCAATCAAATAACCATTTCGCTACTATATGCCAGACGCTCCCCCTGCTTACCTACCAGCCCCCCTTCCCACTGACTTAGTAGAAGAATTTGAAGTAGCAAAACGCTCTACCACACCCATTGACTTACCAATGAAACTCTTCAAAGAGTTCTCCCCTGAGCTTGCTAAACCCCTATGCTCCATCATCAATGCTTCTCTCAGTCAAGCCAGATGCCCAGCTGACTGGAAGACCTCTTATGTATCACCAGTGCCCAAGTCAACCAGCCCACAATCCATAAATCAGCTACGACCTATTGCAATCACCCCAATACCCAGCCTAATCTGTGAAAGTTTTGTGTTCGACTGGGCTTATGCTGATATTGCAGGAGTCGTATACCCTCAGCAATTTGGCAATATGAAAACTTCCTCCACCACTCACTGTCTTGTCAGCTTTCTCGATTACATATAACGCCATCTCGAGAAACGAAAAACTTCTGTAGCTGTTGCCTTCATTGATTTCACTAAAGCATTCAACCTAGTCGACCACAATATAATCATCAACAAAGCTATTGACCTCGGGCTTCGGAGAAGTCTTATAACATGGCTTACAGACTTCCTCAGTGACCGACGCCAAGCTGTACGCTTCCGAGGGGCTGTCTCCACCTTTCAGTCACTCACCTGTGGCGTCCCCCAAGGCACCAAGATGGGACCACTCTGCTTCCTTATGCTCATCAATGATGCCCTAAGAGAAACCCCTGCTCGCTGGAAATATGTCGACGACTCCACCATTGGGATCAGCGTCTACAATTCTCCTCCCGACTATACCGCCCTTCAGGATTTATTGAAGTCTCCAAAACTGGGCCACCAACAACCATATCACCATCAACCATACCAAGACCATGGTTATGCACATCAACCTCTCCTCCGACATTGTCCCACCTCCACCATAGACAACAAACTAAATAGGAAACCACACGTCAGTGAAGTTGTCAAATCCTGCAGTTTCCGTCTCCACCTCCTCCGCCGACTCAAGTTCCTCGGAGTTCCTGCACCCGAGCTCCTAAGTGTTTACTCAACATTCATAATTTCCAAGCTTACCTATGCCTCCCCTGCCATGTCTTCCTCTCTAAATCCCACACAACGGAAACACCTAGAAAAAGTGCAAAAGAGGGCATGCAAGATTATTCTCTCCCCTTCCTACATCACATATTAAGAAGCGCTCAACACACTGACCCTTTCGATTCTCACTGACCATCACCACGACCTCATCTGCAAATTTGGTAAGAAGCTTCTACACCGTCCTCGACACCGGCTCCTACTACCACCTGAGATCCCTAGCCCGAGAATTGCTGTTCGACACCACAACCGCATCCAGCCCATACGTGCACGAACTGATCGCTATAAGAACAGCTCAGTCCCAACCATTGTAAAAATTATCAATAACTTGTAATAAACCAGTTTATTCACTCCCGGTAAATACTACTTCTTGCACTGTCACTATGTTGAAATGCACTGTAGTTTGAGCTTTTCCCCATCTAGTTATTATATATCTTATTTGTATCACTTATGTTACTTGTATATTATTTGTAATTCGAAACCCATTCCCCAAATATGTAACTGTATATTTTCAGCCTTCTGGCTGCCAAGCTCTTTCAATAAACCGTTTATTATTATTATTATTATAATTATTATTATTATTATTATTATTATTATTATTATTATTATTATTATTATTATTATTATTATTTATTAGTGTCCATAGCGACCGCAAGCCTGACACTTGTGGCCTCGTGCAGGGCACCTGTCTGTGATACACCAATGGCCCTTACGGTCACATCCACGACACAGTGCGTCAGCAGCCGGGCATGTCTTGGGGCCATGCTGCTTTCCACAGCTGCCACAGGAAGCACTAGGCGGAGGCGTGGAAGAACGTGCGGCAGCCTTCACGTTGTTGGCCGTCTTCTTACCCTTCTTGTACTGTGAGATAGCTCTCACAGCAGGTGGGGCCCGTAAGGCAGAGGTGGCGGACTTGGTGGCCTCGTATGACCGACATTCAGTCACTACCACCTGGAGTGTGGAGGAAGCGTCCTGGCGGATGAGTCGCTGCACCAACTCTTTCTGCCTGACACCTGTCAAAATCCCGTGCTTGACGCAGGCTTCCTCACATTCCCGGCTGTGCGCCTTGCAGATGTCGATCTCCTCCGAGAAACTCTTCAAACGTACAAAAAAGTCATCAAAGGATTCATTCTCCGCCTGCTTGCAGCTGGTGAAGGCGTGGCGATGCAAAGCCTCATTATTCCGACCTTTAACATGCTCCCGTAAAAGGTCGAGCACATCCGTCACTGAAGACGTAGAATCGGGAGGCACTTGCAACGTGTGCTCCAAAACTCTCTTGGTCTCCAGCGACAAACACATCTGCAGTTGGATGAGCTGTTTGTTTGGAGGCATGCTATCAAGGTCCACCATCGTGGAGTAATTTGTCCACCGCCGCCTCCACTCACGAAGAAGCTGAAACGTGACGTCTGGTGAGAGGACGGTTTGGGGTTGAACAGATGCCTTGGGAGCTGTTGGAGTAGCAAGAGTGCCTGGAGGACGCTGGTGTGGTGGAGGAGGGATGGTATTGGCCCCTTCATGCGCGCTACCTGCAAGTGAAGGAGGGTGGGTTAGCGCCAGGGTAGCCAATATTGCATCAAAGCGCGCCTTTTCCTCCTCTCTTCGTATCTCCTCCCTCTGAAGTTCCATTTCTCTGCGTCTCTCGTCCCTGTCTTCCATCCACCTCAGAATTGTGGCAATGTCCGTCGCTGGAGGTGGAGGGACATTGGCGCAGAAGTTCCGTCTGCGCCCGGTAGAGGGTAACGTGGGGAGTCGTGTCTCCCATCTTGACGTTGTCCCTTCTTACCGCCCATCTTAGTATCCTTGAACTGCGCTGTTTAGTATATAAAGTGGCGCCTCATCAGCTCGAACCACGTATATATGACGTAAACAGCGCAGAAATATCACATAGAGTCCACTGCTCTGTCCGTGAGTGCGTGCGTGCGTGCGTGCGTGTGTGTGTGTGTGTGTGTGTGTGTGTCTGAAAGAGCAGATCGTGGTGACCTTAATGCGGGTGGCTAGAGCCGCCGCGGAGGTAAGAACGTTAGTGTCTCCCCTGATGTCACACGAGAAGGGTGTACGCCTGCGTGTTCCGTAGGTACCACAAAAAACAGGCCAATTCTCAACTCTCAGCTCTAGACACACTAATACACTGACACTAACACTGCCACCATCACTAAAACGCACTGTGACGGCGCAACACTGCACGTCGTGGCGAAACACAACACAACACACTGACACGCACATCACGGTAGAGGTAACTGTCTCGGCAGTGTTCACAACATTTGTAATTCCACAAATCCTCCTCACTGTGCCATGAAGGTTCCAAGTGTTCCCTGAAGAAGGCAGTGATCGGTAGGGAAACACCGGGTAACACTGAAGTCCATTTATTAACGGATATGAGAAATACAAGTAGTGACTAGCGCGTGCCATGCACGACCCACGGAGTCAGACTGAGGCTGCATTGCCATATGGCAGCCTCGGGGCAATGTTGCCACATAACACGTGCAGTGTTGCCACGTAATTACATATATAAATGCTACTCGGCACAGTAGCTTAGACACATAACATACACTACCTAACAAAAAAGTATGTAATATAAGGTCATTAGTGGAGCTCATTCCACTTTGCGAATACTGATGATATTCTCTACGGTAAACCTCATCCTCAATAATTAATTTGGACATACAGACAGGGATATTCGAAAATAGACAGATTTAAACGCATAAATATTTAGAATAGCATACTACTACTACTTTGCTGTCACTCGGAATCGATTATGACGATCATCCAGCTATGATAAAATGATATGAGTTATTAAGGATATCACCTTCGTTCGTGAGCTCTAGGGTGACTAGAGAGGCCGATACAAGATAGCCAGGTTCTTCCACAGATGCTGTATGTGTGGGGGGTTACATCTAGTGCGGGAGGGGGCGGCAGCATCTTTCCGATGCTGACGCTTGTCTGCATCGGTAATGTTTTTTGTTTTATGTATTTTACAGGATTAGCCCACCCTGAAATAGGTCACTCACCCACATCGAGGCATGGGGGGCGAAAATGTAATAATAATTACAATAATAACACAATTTTTCTGGCACAAGGTTTTTAAACGGATTTTAAGTAAATTTGGGGTGCAGAATCCAAATATGACTTTGGTTTTTGTTTATCACATCAGGTTTTTGAGATATACCATATTGCACTTTTGCTGGGAAACGTAAACTTTTGGATCAAAATTGACGGTTTAAACATGTATACATAAATTTTTTCAGCATTATAATTTGTATTTTTCTATAACCAAAAATTGTTAATATCAAATTGGAAAGTTAATGCACATATAATATTTAAATGTAACATTGAAGGGTGAAAAAAAACAATTAATGTACGGTAGAAATAGTGCAGTATTAAGATCAAGTTACAGTTACATAAACTTCCTCTTTTTGGCCGATCTCTTATGTACAGCTTCTGGAATGTCTTTCATCAAACTCCAGCAGTAGTATGCCATCATGTTTGAGTCCCATCGACCTTGGTAACGTTCTTCCATTACTTTAATGCCTTGATGAAAGCGCTCCCCTTGCTCCTCGCTCACTTCTCCCAGATTTTCTGGAAACTCGTCCAAGTGACTGTGTAAGTAGTGAACCTTGATACTCATTCCGCATCCAAGTGCTTGTAAACTCAAGAGTAGCTCTTCCACAATTTCTTGATAGCTGTCCGCTTTCTTGTTCCCTAAGAAGTTCCGCACTACATTAGAGAAAGCATTCCAAGTTCTTGCCTGTGCCTCAGTCATTGTTGCAAGGAAGTGTGGATCTCTGAGTAGTGTTCTTATTTGAGGTCCATCAAAAATCCCTGCCTTTTTCTTCTCGTCGCTAAGATTTGGAAAGGTTGAGCATATATATCTGAAACACTCTCCACTATGATCAAGAGCCTTGACGAATTGCTTCATGATACCAAGTTTTATGTGCAGAGGAGGAAGGACAATGTTTTTCCTGTCAACCAGAGGATCGTTAATGATATTCTTGTCACCAGGCGTCAAACTATGTCTTGGTGGCCAATTCTTTTTCACCCAATGGTCTGCTGTAGCCCTGCTGTCCCAGTAGCACAGAAAACAGGGGTATTTTGTGTACCCTCCTTGCTGGCCCAATAGAAAGTTTACCATTTTCAAGTCCACACAAATTAACCATTCATGAGCATGGTATTGCAACCTCTCTAGAACAGTCTTAATGTTTTCATACTCTTCTTTAATTTGTACAAAATGTCCGATTGGAATTGAACCATACTTGTTTCCGTTATGAAGAAGAACACATTTCAAGCTCCTTTTAGAACTGTCAATAAAAAGTCTCCAATCCTTACTATCATATGATGGTAGTCCCATATGAATGAAAGTACTTCCGCAGTTGCCCTTCTCTGTTGCGATAAAAGGAGACACTCGTGCCAGGTTTTAAGAGTCGTTTCTCTTGAAGCCTGGAAGCTAACAATTCAGCAGACTGTTTTGGCAAATTTAGATCTCTGACCAGATCATTCAATTCTGACTGAGTAAACAACGTTGGCTTTTCACAATCTTCACCAGATGGCTTGAAAAGATCAGTCTCTTCATCTTCATCAGTAGAAACAGGTGAAATCCGGTCTAAATCCTCAATCTCTGGTAGCTCAGTAAATTCTGGCACGTTACGTGATGGAGCAAATCTGAGATCAGATTTGGATTCAGCACCTTAAAGTTAGTAAAAAACAGTTAAAAGGTTTCATGCCAGAAAAAAAAATATTTTTTTGTAGACCAGTGTAATTAGTTCAAAGTAAATAAAAATTATAATACAAAATATAAAATTAAAAATAAAATAATAATAACAATAACACTGATAATAATAATAATAATAATAATAATAATAATAATAATAATAATAATAATAAGAATTATAATAATAATAATAATAATAATAATAATTACTACTACTACTACTAATACTTTTTTTTTTTTTTAGAACGTGGCCTCCAGCCTCCCCCAACAGCCACACCTTAGCCACCATTTAATTACCTTAATGTTAAATATCCTAATACATAAGTAGCTATCCTATCTGTGTTAAATTAGTTGAGCCGCAAATTTATGCGGCATTCAGTGACAGCAGCCTCATAGTCAATATCTGCGGCAGTTATCGGAGTTGGGGCAGAAGCTCTCGTTCCCCTCAGGCAGAGCAAAGCCGACCGAAGGAGAGAGAAAGACAGTCGACATCTCATCCAGGCTGTAACGACACTTCTGGGCTGCTGCTTCTGTTCGGAGATCACCTCCGCGAGTCTGGCGTAGAAACATCTTGCACTTGGTCCCATCCCACCAGAGGTTGTGAACACTAGAGGAGTGAAGCTGCCTTGATCAACGTCTTGGATTCTCTCTCCATATGCCCTTATCTTGTCGTTCTCGTTCCTCCTATGTGCAGCATCGAGAGCTAGGTTACGGTGACATGCAGCCATGGGATAAAAAATCCTGATGTCGAAGAAAGCTCGCTGTCCCCGCATCCAGAATCCTCGAGCACTGACGTCAACACGGGCTTCGTTAGATGTGTTTGAAGTCCTATGTTGGAAGATCTCACCATCCAATTGAAGGAGGGTCGGTTCTACCATGACATCCCGGCAGATTTCCTTCAGCATATTTGCTGTAAGGTCCCTTACTTCGTCATGCCTCATGCATATGAAGCCCCCTTTCTTGCACAGCATGGCGTGATCGCCGTCATATGAAGAGCCACACATGCAATGGGAGGGCAAACCTTTTACTGGCTGACTGTATCTTAGAGCAATGGCATCTGTAAATTCTTGTTTGTTAAGACCGAAACCATTTGCCCTTATCGGTAACATAGTTAACCAGTTCGAGGCGCCCACCTCCTGTGCTATAGCTACTTTTTTTTTCAAATTTTCTGGAACCTGCAGCAACAGTTGCTGCAACTTATCCTTTTGGCAGTGCTGTCGATCTGTTGGAATGGACCTACGAATCTCGTTTACTTCACTGGTCTCGACCTCCCCTGTTGCGTTTTGGGCTAATATGTAGTCCGTGAGGGCTGCCGTGAACTTAAGTGAATTTTGATGTTCGGTGGCTGCAGTCTCCTCTGGATTGGTTAGTCCCATCCCTCCCAGTCTTGATGGAAGTGCAAGAAGTGCTCTTTCTGCTGGGGTTAAGTGAGTGTGTTTCACTAATTTGGGAATGAACTTGACACTGATAGCTTCTTCCAGAGGGTGGAGGAGGGGTCCGATATCAGGGATAGTACGCATCAGGTAGCTCCAACGATGCTTGACTCCATGGGTGAATGCAGCAAAAGCCGCATGTGGCTCTGTGTTAGCAATCTCAGACAGAGTTTCGATTTCACTAACCCACTCATTCACCTTTCCCGCTAGGTACTCGGTCTTGAAGTCTGTAGTGCCAATTACTGCGCCAAGGTGTCTTTGGCCGTCCTTAGTTATTTTGACCTCACTTCCGCCAAAAACCTCCAATGCCCATTCATAATGTTCTGGCTTCACGATGAGGAAGGACTTGCTGGCGTTTGGGTGGTACCCTATTTGTGGACCTCGCGCTGTTACCAAGTCCCACCACTTTTTGATGCCCTCCACTTTTCCTGCTTCTGTAAGGTCGTCAGCATACGCCACTTGTTTGACGCCAGTTGTTTCAAATTTTATTTCTTGTTGGAGCACTGATAGGCCTATTGCATACATTGCCATTGCAACAGGGTCCCCCTGTGTTGTTCCCTCGGTTGACTGTAAGATGGTATCACCTCGTAGGGCCTTGTTGTTTACTATATAAAGGTCTGATGGATTCCTATAGGAGTTTTCAACGTACATTGCAAAGCTTGGACACTTGATCTTGATGTTGTGCAGTGCGGCCTTGCGGTTAAGTATGTTGAATGCATTTGAAGAGTCAACCAGGAGAACGGCCTCACAATCACGTTGCTCAAATATCGTTCTCATGGCGTGAATGGCAGCTTCCCCACCAGCTTGTTGGCCTGCACAAACTTGCAGGTTCACTGCTGCTGCCCTGACATCGTCCTTTACCACCTCCATTATGCATTTTCCGATGATTCGCCTCAGCATTTCCCCCATTCATATTGGCCTACATCCTGGATTCTTATCCAGGGGAATGAGGCGGCAGGCCGTCAGAGCATGAAGGTGATGGCAGCATGAGGATGCAAGCTTTCTTGCAAGGGTGGCAATGGCGGTGCAGAGATCGCTTGCTACAGGGCCAAACTTGTTAGTGCTGAGGATGACTCTCCATCCGTTTGCATCAAGACCTGAAGGGCCTGCACCTCCCTGAGTCTTCAGTGCCTTTTTCCACACCATCCCTCCTGTTATTTTCACGAACAGGACAGCATTTGGTGGGATATAGGCACCCTGAAACCTGATGCCTTCGTCATCACTTGCAGAGGGATGTTTTTCTTTCAGTTGTTTTAATATCTCTCTACTACTGCTCCTACTGCTACTACTACTACTACTACTTTTGTTTTGTTTTTTTGATCGTGGCCTCCAGCCTCCCCCAATAGCCACACCTTCGCCACCATTTATTTACCTTAATACTACTACTACTACTACTACTACTACTACAGTGGCCTCCAGCCTCCCCCAATAGCCACACCTTCGCCACCATTTATTTACCTTAATATTAAATATCCTAATACATAAGAAGCTATCCTCTCTGTGTTAAATTAGTTGAGCCGCAGATCCATGCGGCATTCAGTGACTGTAGCCTCATAGTCAATATCTGCAGCAGTTGTCGGAGTAGGGGCACAAGCTCTCGTTCCCCTGAGGCAGAGCAAAGCCGACCGAAGGAGAGAGAAGGACAGTCGACATCTCATCCAGGCTGTGACATAACTTCTGGGCTGCTGCTTCTGTTCGGAGATCAGCTCCGCGAGTCTGGCGTAGAAACATCTTGCACTTGGGCCCATCCCACCAGAGGTTGTGAACACTAGAGGAGTGAAGCTGCCTTGATCAACATTTGAATTCTCTCCCCATATGCCCTTCTCTTGTCGTTCTCGTTCCTCCTATGCGCAGCATCGAGAGCTAGGTTACGGTGACAAACGGCCATGGGATCAAAAATCCTGATGTCGAAGAAAGCTCGCTGTCCCCGCGTCCAGAATCCTCGAGCACTGATGTCCACACGGGCTTCGTTAGATGTGTTTGAAGTCCTGTGTTGGAGGATCTCGCCATCCAGTGGAAGGAGGGTCGGTTCTACCATGACGTCCCGGCAGATTTCCTTCAACATATTTGCTGTGAGATCCCTTACCTCGTCATGCCTCATGCATATGAAGCCCCCCTTCTTGCAAACCATGGCGTGATCGCCATCATAGGAATAGCCACACACGCATTGGGAGGGCAAACCATCTACTGGCCAACCATACCTTAGAGCAATGGTATCTGTAAATTCTTGTTTGTTAAGGCTGAAACCATTTGCCCTTATCGGTAACGTAGTTGACCAGTTCGAGGCGCCCACCTCCTGCGCTATAGCTACTTTTTTTGTCAAATTTTCTGGAACATGCAGCAATAGTTGCTGCAACATGTCATTTTGGCAGTGCTGCCGATCTGTTGTAATGGACCTACGGATCTTATTAACTTCGCTGGTGTCCACTTCTCCTGTTGCATTCTGGGCTATTATGTGGTCAGTGAGGGCTGCCGTGAGCTTAAGTGAATTTTGATGTTCAGAGTCAGCAATCTCCTCTGGATTAGTTAGTCCCATCCCTCCCAGTCTTGGTAGAAGTGCAAGAAGTGTTCTTTCTTCTAGGGTTAAATCGTGGTGTTTCACTAGTTTGGGAATGAACTTGACACTGATTGCTTCTTCCAAAGGGTGGAGGAGGGGTCGGATCTCAGGGATGGTACGCATCAGGTAGTTCCAACGATGCTTGACTCCATGTGTGAATGCTGCAAAGGCCGCATGTGGCTCTGTATTAGCAATCTCCGATAGAGCATGGATTTCGCTAACCCACTCATTCACCTTTCCCCCTACGTACTGGGTCTTGAAGTCCGTAGTGCCAATAACTGCGCCTAGATGTCTTTGGCCGTCCTTAGTTATTTTGACCTCACTTTCGCCGAAAACCTCCACAGCCCGATCGTAATGATCTGGCTTCACGATGAGGAAGGACTTGCTGGCGTTTGGGTGGTACCCTATTTGTGGACCTCGCGATGTTACCAGGTCCCACCACTTTTTGATGTCCTCCACTTTTCCTGCTCCTGTGAGGTCATCAGCATATGCCACTTGTTTGACCCCAGTTGTTTCATACTTTATTTCTTGTTGGAGCACTGATAGGCCTATTGCATACATTGCCATTCCAACGGGGTCCCCCTGTGTTGTTCCCTCGGTCGACTGTAGGATGGTATCACCTCGTAGAGCCTTGTTGTTTACTATGTAGAGGTCTGAAGGATTCCTATACGAATTTTCAACATACATCGCAAAGTTAGGACACTTGATCTTGATGTTGTGCAGTGCCGCCTTGCGGTTAAGTATGTTGAATGCGTTTGAAGCATCCACCAGGAGAACGGCCTCACAATCACGCTGCTCAAATATCAATCTCATGGCGTGAATGGCCGCCTCCCCACCAGCCTGGTGGCCAGCACACACTTGTAGGTTCCCTGCTGCTGCCCTGACATCATCCTTTACCACCTCCATTATACACTTTCCGATGATCCGCCTCAGCACTTCCCCCACCCCTATAGGTCTACATCCTGGTTTCTTTTCCAGAGGAATAAGGCGGCAGGCCGTCAGAGCCTGGAGGTGATGGCAGCAAGAGGATGCAAGCTTTCTTGCAAGGGTGGCAATGGCAGTGCAGAGATCGCTTGCTACAGGGCCAAACTTGTTTGTGCTGAGGATGACTCTCCAACCGTTTGCATCCAGACCTGAAGGGCCGGCTCCTCCTCGAGTCTTCAGTGCCTTTTTCCACACCATCTCTCCTGTTATTTTCTCGAACAGGACAGCATTTGGTGGGATATAGGCACCCTGGAGCTTGATGCCTTCATCTTCACTTGCAGGGGGATGTTTCTCTTTCAATAGTTTTAATGTCGCTCTGTTTATTGGCATCACTCCACCGGAGAATTCATGTGTGAGAGATCTTACCGCGAGAGACACTTTTCCCACACGCATTTTGTTTCCAAATTTTCTTGCCACGTCATCGGTGTTTTGCTTTCCGTCACCCGTAGATTTTAGTCTCTCCTGCAGTGTTCTTGCTTCATTGCTGCCACATTTTCTTTGTGCTTAGCCTTTGTGTGTGTCCTCTGACAAAATAGATGTGGTATTATTGCCAGTATTTGAAGAGCTAGGGGGGCGAGGGAGCGGTCCTGAGTGTAATCAGTCATGAAGCAGGACATCTCCCGAATCATTTCTTTGGTGGCCGCACACTTGGGTGGTTCAAATAAGTTAGCGGGCGACCACTTGACAATTTCTGAGTAGGTTTCTTTGACCCATACGCCTGCATTTTCCATCGACATGCCATTCCACTGAGGCGGCTGTCTCTCATTCTCCTCCTGGACACCTGCTACTGAGGGAGCAGCATTTATTAGTACTACATTTTCGGGTTGAGTAGACTCACTGCTATCATTTCGGATATCATCGGGTGGTTGGGTCCCGGCGATATCCACTGTGGCCGCCTGTGTCGGCTCCCTGCCACGTGGGTTCCGACACTGGTCTAGCTTCCTGCAATCCACACATGATCGGTTGTTTCTCGCACAAAGACAATTTGTGCAGTTTTGGTTCGGGCTAGCACAGACGCAGCAAAGACTGTTGCCAGGCATAGTGACCAGCAACTTGGGCGACAGATATTTCCGCCTCCGACCTCTGCTATTGGGCCCATACGGACGAAGAAACTAGATCTTATGCGTATGAGGCACAGAGGTGACAGCCTGGCCTTCGGTGTCCGAGTAGTAAGGGCATACGCGCGCGTGTGGTTGTGTCGGGCACCCCCCATGTGGGCGATAATCCACACATGAGAATAATCCACTGGGAGCGAGAATTGTCACACCTAACACTTGATTATGTCACTTTGGTAGAGATAGCCACCATTTCTATGGTCTCGCTGATGTAACATTAGTTATATATACTCACTGGGTCAGCCGACACTACATGGAGTGGCCGTTACTTGAGGCACTTGGCCCCATAGGGGCGAGAGTCGCGATGCCACCCTTGCTAGGGTAGGCCTATCGACACACTGGCACTGACACTTGGCAACTCCAGCCACCCACCATTCAAACACTCACAGGCTTACTTGAAGATCGCCGGTGAACACGAGCAATATTTGCGTTTAATGTCGTAAGGAATGAGACGAGCCGTCGGCGATGATGCTCAAGGTGACATCCAACGTTCATCGACACACTGTGAAATTCTCGCTCCCACAAACTGAGTATATCCCCACCAACAACACTTTAAATCTGGGAAGGCACCCCAACACACCCACGCCACCCGGGCCTCCTACTACTACTACTACTACTACTACTACTACTACTAATAATAATAATAATAATAATAATAATAATAATAATAATAATAATAATAATAATAATAATAAAAATAATAATAATAATAATAATAATAATAATAATAATAATAATAATAATAATAATAATAATAAAGAACCATACAGAAATACAAAATGAAAGAAGATCAATAGTGAGAAACGATATATGTATGATGTGTTGTCAAAGTAAGAGAAACAATTGAGACCCTGCAATTGTGCGTAAATGTGGCAGAAAGTCAGACGAACAACCTGGGACTTTGTCACAATTTTTGTGATGCCATACGGCACCAGGGTCTACCATTAGACAACACATTATGCTTACAATATCTTCCCAAGCGATAGTACCTCCTTGTTTGGTAGCTACCTACTTCCTATCTCGAAAGTATTGACATCTACTCGTGTGGTGCTCCTCCAAGCGTTATGGTGTGGAGTAATCGTCTCCCAGATCAAGGGATCTATTTGGCACTTTTTCAGTATGTCTTAAGACTATTCTTATACCTTTTCAGTTGCCCGCCAGCGTTACATTTATTATTCGTTAGGTGACTGTCTTCCATGAGGGTAACATGGCCAGGAACGAGTAAGGATGGCAGCCAAGAAAATGGAAAAGAGAGTTGGTGCCAGTACACATCCTTGTTTTATCCCCGTTTGGATGGGATAGAACTCAGACTGAGTGTCATTGTGCAGGTCACTACCGTTCATACCTTCGAGAAGTTACCTCACAATTGCGAGGAATTTGGGTGTGCAAATAAAACGGCTGAGTGTCCACCAGAGGGCTTCCCTGTTCATTGAGTCGAAGGCAATGATTACATAATGAAGGCTATGTACAGGTCACAACGCTGTTCTCTGCACTTTCCCTGTATCTGGCTGGCAGCAAGGATCATGTCAGTGGTACCATATTCAGATTCTGGGAGGAAGTTTTCCGCTTCAGGAAAAAGTCTATTTAGGAGGACTTGGGCGATAATCTTGGCACCTACAGACAACAGCGAAATCCCGCGGTAGTTGCCACAGTCTGACCGGTCTTCTTTGTTCTTGTAAATATTAACAATGGGAGCGTCTTTAAGAGCTTGGGGATTTCCTTCTTTTTTCCATATATTTTCCAGGAGAGAGTGGTGGCTGGTAAGCAGATGTCCTCCTGCCTTACACACCTTGGCTGGGATTCCACCAAGCACTGAGACTATTATTTCTCATCTATTTGATGACAGTAGCTACCTCATCCAGGGATGGGGGATAGCTGAGGGGGGTCAGGTATGGATGCTGAGGGACCTGCTGGATAGTCAGAACATCCACAATGGTGTTGAGCAGTGAGTGGTGGTGTTCTTTTCAGCGCCGAATAATTAATTCTTTGTCTTTAATTATGAAGTTACCATCAGATGAGTGGAGGGGGGCTGTGCCACGAGTGATTGGCCCATAAAATGTTTTACTAGAATAGAAAAAATCATGCATCTTTTGCTGATCTGCATATTTTTGTATTTCACATGCTATATTTTTAAGCTACTCATTCTTTAGATTGCGAAGTTCCCGCTGGTCAGCCGTTTTCTTCTTGCGGAAGGTATCAGCTTTGGTCCGAGGCTGAGGGTTGTTCTGCCAGTCAGTTAAAGCAGCTCATTTATCATCGATGAGTACATTGATTTCTTGGTAATTTTCATCAAATTAATCCTCTGAAAGCATATGCTACCATCGTATCCTCCAGTCGCTTAGTGTTAAAACCTATTCTGGAGGCTTGCTGCCTTTGCGGTTTGGGGGCTACATGAAGTGAGATCTTGGCTCTGACGAGCCGATGATCAGTTTCGCAGTGGTCTGAGCCACGCATGGTTTGGGTGATGAGGACATCTCGGCGATCTCTTTCTCCGACAATAGTGTAATCAATGAGATGCCTAAACAAGGTATTGGTGATTGTGAAGTTCTGTGCACCAGACTTGCTGAGGAGAAGTAGGCCGTTGGGAATACACTTACCTAGTCCATTTATCTCCATGATTCCCTGACAAATGTCAGCATCTCTGCCAAATCTGGCATTAAAGTTACCTAGAAGCACAACCTTATCTTCTCTGGGGATAGAGGATAGCACTCTGTCAAGGTCAGGGTATTAGGACTCTTTGATGTAATCCTCTACATCCCGTGTTTGGGCGTATGCACTGATAAAGAGGGCATGACGTGAGTGATTCATAGGGACTCGGATCCTCATGAGGCACTCACAGAACCCAACATGCAGTTCAGTTAGCCTATGTAGGATGTATTGGAAGATGGCAAGCCAACTCCATAAATGGGGTTCCTCTCCACAGCAGTCTTACCCTTCCAGAAGAAGGTATTACCAGACCTACGTGACTGTAAGCTGTGTCAGTGACTGTAAGCTGCGTCGTGGGTGGGGTTGTGTTGCTAAAAATCGGAACAATATTGACCACTTGGTGTATTTATCCGAATTGATTTGGATTTATTATGCTGCTTGCGGCTCTGGGATAAAACTCCGGCATAAAGCTCAGTTGCTACCTGACCCAGCTTGGAGAAGGACGTGCTCCCAATTTCTCCCGTAGTGACCAAGGAAAATGGCCGCCTTGGATCGTTGTGTCTTGGGGGAAGAGGAGAGTAGTGTGGGGAAAATGAAGCCCTCAGGACTGAACTCCTTCAGGTAGGTGTCCTGCCTAGCAGGACACCTGCGAAGGAGGAGCAGGCGTGGAGAGTGGTTGTCTCCAAGAGGACAAGGGTCAGGCTCAGGAAAGCTGACCAGGGTGTGGAATGTAGGAACCCCTACCAGGTGCTGGAGAAAGCTGGCGAGGAAGAGAAGAGGCAGGAAAGTGTGGTGCAGGTAGAGGAAAGGGCAGTTGTACAAACCCTGCCCAGAGGTAAGGTTTTGGTAGTTGGGGACATCCAGGTGAGGTTTTTAGATAGGACTTTTTGTACAAGAGATAGGAAACGTAGGATTAGGGTGTGTTTTCCTGGGGCTGGGATAGGGCAATTTAGCTGAGAGGTTAGACAGGGTTTTGTCAGGGGAGGGTACAAATCCAGTATTGTGTCTTAGTGTGGGAGGAAACGACATAGGAAAGGTTAGGAGAGAGGAACTTTTCAAGAGGCATAGGGAGGCGCTGGGGAAGATTAGAGAGAGGGGAGGGATCCCGATAGTATATGGTGTCTTGCCTAGAAGAGGGGATGGTCGTGAATGGCTGTCCAGGGCAATTGCTATAAATTGCCGACTGGAAAAACATTGTGCAAACAATGGTTGGGCATTCATTGATAGCTGGCAACGATTCTATGGCAACGACTACCTGTACAGTCGTGACGGAGTACACTTGTCTCGTGCGGGGGTAAAGACGTTGTCTGCATCCCTGGAGCGTGAAATTGTCACTCCAAAGGGGGGGTTTCGCCAGTAGAGAGAGGTCGGGGAAAGTGGGAGTCAAAAAACAAGCAGGTCCTGGGAAGTAAAATTAGTTACTCAGGACAAGGGGTAAAACAGGACCAGGGAAGGGTAGGCTTAAATGTATACTATACAAACAGTAAGAGCATTAGAAATAAAATAGACTTGCTGAGAGCGGTTGTATGTAACGAGAATGTAGACGTCATTGCAATCACCGAAACTTGGATGAATCTGGCGAGCAAAATTTTTTTATCAGAGTACCACATAGAAAGGTACAACCTTTTTCACAAGGACAGGGAACGTAGGAAGGGGGGAGGGGCCGCACTCTTCGTCAAGGATACATTAAAAATGTTGTATTAATAATTCAATAAAGGGTGAAATGGGAACCGAATCTGTATGGGTGGAAATCACGGAAGGAAGAGAAAAACTAATTATGGGAGTGATATACAGGCCCCAAGTCTGGGCAAAGAAGCAGCTCAGCCCATATGGCAGGAAATGAGTAGGGCAGCAAAATATAACAACCTATGCATTATGGGGGATTTCAACTTCAGAAATATTGACTGTAGGTGACTATGAATCTGAAGACTTCCTAGACGCAGTACGGGACAATTTTTTGAAACAACTAATTACAGAAACTACTAGAGGTGACAATCTATTAGACCTAGTATTAACAAATAAAGAAAATATTATCAGAGATATCACAGTAGGGGAAGAACTAGGTAACAGTGATCACAGAGAAATCAGGTTCACCCTAAATTGGGAAACAAAAAACAATGACAATATGGTCAGAGTCCCAAACTTTCTGTTGGCGGATTATCAGGGATTAAGAAGGTACCTAGGTGAGGTCACCTGGGAACAGTCACGTCAGTCCCCAGTAGGAACGGGTGAGGTCATAGATGACACAACAATCGATCATGACTATAATATATTCACTAGTATACTACATAAAGGAAAAGAACAAAATATACCGTACAGAAAAATTAGGTCAAATAAGAATGTGCCAAGGTGGATGACCAGAAAACTTAAACATGGCATAGGAATAAAGAAAGGAATTTATAAGAAATTAAAGGAAGGGGAGGAGCAGCTCAGAAAAAGGTATAATGAACTATCTAAGAATGTTAAGAAAAATGTAAGGAAAGGAAAGAGAGACTATGAAGTCAAAATAGCAAGAGAATCCAAGGCGAATCCCAAGGGATTTTTCCAGGTATATAGAGCAAAATTCAAGGACAAAGTTGGGCCTTCAAACATAGGTTGGATGCTCATATGAGCAATTGGGGTTGGGTGTAAACGGGACTGCCCAGTATGGGCCAAAAGGCCCGCTGCAGTTTCCTCCATTCTTATGTTCTTATGTTCTTATGTTCTTTCAAGTCAGGGAGGGGAGAAGTGATAAATGGCAGTGAAGAAATAAGCAAAGCATTGAACAACTACTTCTTATCAGTTTTCACAGAAGAAATTCGGGAGGAAATTCCAGAGGTGGAACTGATATTTAGGGAAAAGGAAGAAGAGAAATTAAAGAACATCACTATCAGAAAAGATGATGCTCTTAAGAGGATAAATAAACTAAAGACGACAAAATCCCCAGGGCCGGATGAAATTTTCCCTCTAGTCTTGAAAGAGAGTAGGGAACAGATTAGCGGACCCCTTGTAAATTTATTTACAAAATCATTAGACACCGGAGTTGTGCCAGACTGGTGGAAACAGGCAAATGTAGTCCCCATATTCAAAAGGGGAGACAGAGCATCAGCATCAAATTACCGGCCGATAAGTTTGACGTCAGTAGTGTGGAAATTTCTTGAATCAATTATAGCAGATAGCATCAGATCGCATTTAGAGAAAAGCAAATTAATCTACGACTCTCAACATGGGTTTACAAAGGAAAAATCTTGTCTAATAAATCTGTTGACGTTTTTTAGGAAAGTCTTCGAGGTAGTAGATAATGACGAAAATTACGATGTTATTTACTTAGATTTTAGCAAAGCATTTGACAGAGTACCGCATCAGAGGCTTCTGAGAAAAATTAAGGCTCATGGTATCGAG
This sequence comes from Homarus americanus, assembly GCF_018991925.1. Taxonomy (NCBI): domain Eukaryota; kingdom Metazoa; phylum Arthropoda; class Malacostraca; order Decapoda; family Nephropidae; genus Homarus; species Homarus americanus. The sequence continues at coordinate 143,943 of NW_024712203.1, read as the reverse complement.
GGGAAAGTTTTAAATTGAATAAAATCATGGCTCACCGATAGAACGCAGAGGGTCAGCGTAGATGGTGTTAAATCTGAGTGGAGCCGTTTAACCAGTGGGGTTCCCCAGGGGTCAGTACTAGGCCCACTCTTGTTCAAAATCTACATAAACGATCTAGATACTGGGATCAGCAGTGACATAAGCAAGTTTGCGGATGACACCAAAATAGGGCGGCAGATTAATTCAGGGCAGGATGCAAATGCATTACAGGAGGATCTAAATAAACTGCAGGGGGTGGTCTGAAAAATAGCAAATGAAATTCAACACCAGCAAGTGCAGCATACTTAATATTGGAAGAACAAATACTGTCAATGTATACAGCCTTAACAACATCAACCTAGAGAAGTCGACTTGTGAAAGAGACCTAGGGGTACTTGTAAGCCCGAACCTACGGCCTAGAAAACAGTGCGTTAATGTTCGGAATAAGGCAAACAGAGTATTGGGTTTTATATCTAGAAGTGTAAGTAATAAGAGTGGAGGGGTCTTATTGCAACTATATCTTGCGCTAGTCAGGCCGCACCTCAATTATGCGGTTCAGTTCTGGTGCCCTTATTATAGAATGGATATCAATTCACTAGAATCGGTTCGATGTAGAATGACGAAAATGATTCCGGGACTTAGAAACCTTCCATATCAGGATAGGTTAAAGAAACTAAACTTGCATTCCCTAGAAAGACGAAGAGTGCGGGGAGATATGATAGAAGTATTCAAGCGGGTGAAAGGAATCAATAAAGGGGATATAGGTAAAGTTCTTATAATAACCGAGCAGGATAGGACTCAAAGCAACGGATTTAAGTTGGATAAGTTTAGGTTTAGGAGGGAGATAGGAAGGAACTGGTCCACAAATAGGGTGGTGGACGAGTGGAACAAGCTTAGCAACTATGTAGTAAGTGCTGGAACGCTGGAAAGTTTCAAAAGGAGACTGGATAGATTCATGGATGATAGAGAGTGGTAGTAACTCTCGACAGGAGCTGCCATGCACAGGGCAACCGGCTTATTGCAGACTTCTTATTTTCTTATTTTCTGTGACTCGACCCTTGTCTGGAAACCAGGCTGCTACGGTATGTCGATGTTATACCTAGCCAGCTTTTTTGCCACAAGGGCGGTTCTTCTTTCAGGACGCACATTTGTGCCAGTATCCAGAAGGGTTTTTACATTCCATGCCGCGACCATAAGAGGTTGTATAGTTTGTTTTAGTTTTGATCTGTGATTATGATTGTGTTTTCGACCGCATAAGGATGACCTTACTGGGTGCAGTTGCCCAGTCAGATTGGTTCTTTATGTAGGCTATGTTTAGTTGGCGAGTTGTCCATACTCCTTGGACTATTCGTTGACATTGGGTCACGCAACTCGTTAATTTAGAGTGTGAGTGTTGTGTTAGCGACAGCTTCTACACCTTAAACAAATTCACACCTTGGTGGCCCTAGGATCGGCCACTCTTGTTGCACGAAGGGCAACCATTATTATTATTATTATTATTATTATTTTTAATATATATATGGTAACCGGTCGGAATTCTCTCACTTAATTATTGGGTTTTTTTGAGTTATAGTAGATGGTAATGCAGTGGAAGCGCCCCTCAGAGAAAATCCCGAACCAGCACAAACACAATTAATTATAATTATTCTCCGTGACCGTGGACAGTTAACACCTGTGATTGGGGTAAATGAGATCCACTGTAAAAGATGACGCTTCTATTCTTTCCAACCCTACAAACACAATCAATAATGGTACACCAACACCAGCGCACTTCTTAGCATGGCTTAAAACACTACAGTGGGGAACAAAAGCTATACATGGTATAAAAAAATATTAAGAAATATTAAATGCTTTATGAAAAGACTACTAAGGCAACAGTACTTCTTACACCAGAATGAAAAATTCATCTGAAACAGTTCTCTCGTTATCTTGCATCACTTAGTGGCACATAAAACGTTAGAAAAACATCACTTGCACCAATGAACATGCCTTAAGGGCATTCAACAAAATAATAGCAATCACTGAGAAATTGAAAATCCCGACTTTAGTCAGACTACACAAGAACATAGATCAGTCATAGCTTGTCTGCGATGACCCACGAAATACTACAATCTTAACTGTCCTAGAACCCAAAGGGTATTACTACTAACCTGCCGAGGGGCAGTCATTTACAAGATACCGAGAAAATCATTCATGACCCATCAGGCAAGCGGGTGCTCCGCTGTTTTTTGTCAGTACTCTCTCTAGATTTCAGGAGTCATGAATGTTTTTCTCCACCAATACCCGTAACATGCTTCACACATAGGTTCCGAATGCACCAGTACTTTTAAGGCAATATAGTTTGTCAACATCCGTGAAGAAGAACCTCAACGTCCCCCATGTGCAACCAACCATGAGGAGCGTTGATTACACACCGGGACTTGGTTAAATTTATCACATACACCGAACACTGGGGAGATAAATGTATCTATGTACCCACTAGACTCCTGGTCTCAGTGTGTGACTGCTCCTTCACTCAGACTGCCTCAGTTTTACTCTCAGTACATCCATGGACCGGAAGAGAGAGACGTCAGCAGGTGAACCCTGTCAAGCTGAGGTAGGGGTTCTATTTTCCCATTAGATAGAGTTGGCTATGACTGAAGATATGTGGTGTTGTGTGAACCAAGGTGGAGAGATTTGATAACCCAGAACGATCATCAACCAAGGGCGGACGCTGGTCCCACGTAGCTAGTTGTCAGGGGCACTCGTTCACTTCGGGCGTCCCAGCTAAAGCCCCGGTAACCAGTGACCAACACCGACAGCTTAATCCGCTCAAAATCACGAGGACCGCTCAAACCGCTTCGACCGCATGGGTTCTCAGAGACCCTGAAAGAAACTATCTGTTAGCTATTGTTAACTTCTTCTCCGCTCTCTCTAAACCCCCTCTGAGGTCGAATAAAACTTACTTGCCACACTGATGGACGTGCACGCAAAGAGACCAGGCGACGTGATCGTTTTCCTTGGCCACGACGCCAGACTCAGTCTGTCTGGGACAACTGCTTGTGCGTGACTGATGCTCGGGCCGCATCGGAATGCTCCCAAGGCAAGCCTGCCGAGTGATATCATCTTTAGCAAACTAAATAGCTTCTTTGGGACACACACCTAACATATTTAGACTAAGAAGCTATCTACAATAACTTTAAATTTACTTTTAGTCCCTTAACTTCATGAATCGCGTCCATATTAATTCAATAAAGTACATTTAATATTATATAGGCCTAGTTCAAAATGCTCCCACTTCTCTTGGTGGCGTTGCTTGCGTCACAAGGCTTGGGTGGCGTTGTTGTGACTTGCCATGAGGTTAAATATCACACGGAAATTTTCTGAATATCATATGTATATATATATATATATATATATATATATATATATATATATATATATATATATATATATATATATATATATATATATATATATATATATATATATATATATATATATATATATATATTGATTTGATTTTGCCTCTTACAGCGGGTACTTTATTGTGCACCCCACACTCATCCTGTGGGGTGTAGCGCAAAAGGATTACAAAGTAGAATTTACAACGGGTCATAATAATTAACCACCGTGGTCAGGATATTATGGAACTGAATGTTACACAGTATTTCAATTACATTATTTGTTTAGTTCTATACATAAAGGGTAACTTATTCACAAATGCGTGAGTACAGGCAAGTGAAGCACTATGTCTGGCCGCACACTCTGTTATTGATATTTGCGTGAGAAGTATTCAAGCACATTGTGTATTTGGATCTATACATGAGAACTGATATAGTTACTAAGTGCAAAAAAAAGGATACAATCTTAATATGTCGGCTATCTTGCCATCAGAGATGAAGTGTTGTGCCATTTTACACACAGTGTGCTTGGACCTGTCCCTAAAAGGTTCTATCTTCACACAGTCGAGGACGTAGTGTTCAAGTGTGTAGCCATATGTCTGGCAACACTTTACAATTAGTCTTCTTTACATCTGCTTGAGGAACATACTGCCAGAGGTACTTATATCCTAACCTTAATCTAGCGGTTACAACATCTTGTAAGCTAATGATCTTGTTACTTGCTCCATATACTGTACATGTTTCACTTGATTCATCTCATTGTGGTAAACTATGGATCGACTAGTACCTGTTTGCACTTGTCTACGTGCGTCAAATTCATCAATAAATTCTTTCCTAATTACAGTTTTAAGGGTTCTTTTTGACAGTGCCAAATTGTATTCAACAGTGTCTTTGTTAGACACGAGTTTGGCGAGGGCATCAACTCTGTCATGTTTTATGAGGCCTATGTGAGAGGGGATCCACAACAGTTTGACCTTCACACCCAGGTCAACAAGGTACGCATATTTGTGTCTGGCTTCAGAGAAAAGCGCGCGACAACTTCAATTGAGGGTGTCAAGGGCAAGTAGCGAGGATAGAGAGTTAGTGATGATGAGACTGTCAGTAACTGTGGTTTCAATGAATTTAATAGCTGTGAGTATGGCAACTAATTCAATTTGTAGAGTGGATGCCCAGTTGTTAATTCTAACTCCTTTCTCAATTATATTACCGTCAGGTTGAGTCACAACAATAGCACTTCCAGCCCTCTCACAGGCGGTGCTAAGAGTTCCATCAGTGTAGATGGTCTGTGTGATATTATCATCTGTAGAGTGTGTATGTTTTCAAGAGCTCTCACTTTGGCAGTGTGTTAGAGATAAATACTTTGTATAATTAATTTTTTTGGACGGATGTGTCAGTATTGTGATATCGAAGGGAAATGTCCGCCAGAGTGACAGGAAGCGCTGTTGTGTCTCAACTTTTTACAGATGGTCTAGTCCGAACATCTTCATATGTGTAGCTGTAGTTTGGATCCATTTAGATTCACCAGTCCCATGGTTCATACATTCTAATATTTTAAGGAAACAATGTTATCAGGATCACCACGCAGAAGCCTCAGGGCTATCATGAGGTTGACTTCAATTATTCTATATTTGACACTGGGTATACCTAGTTCTTTCCTCATATTAAGTACTTTAGTGCTCATGGACCAGGGCTGGTGCGTGGTAATCTATCAGAGATCGTATATAGCCTAGGTACATTGTTTTCAAAATTCTAATATTAGCACCATAATGTGGGCTGTACCCCGCTACACTTCTAAGAGGTGTCAGTCTGTCAGTACATTGGCGGGTTAGCTGTTGTATGACAGGTAAGGTACAAGGGACGGAGACACCAAGATATTTAAAAGAAGAAACACAGTCAATAGTGTTGTTACCTATCTTGAACTTGGCGGGGCCGCGTTTGCGGTTACCAGCTTGTTTGTTGAACACCTTACTTTTCTCAGTGGAGATAATAAGACCGAGGCTCTCACAGGCTGCGTATACATGGTTCAGGGTGGTTTGCATTTCACTATGAAATTTAGTATGTATAAGAATATCATCAGCATAACTGATTGTGACATTGCTGGGCTTGTCTGGTATTAAATTTAATAATGCATTCATAAGAACATTGAACAAAGTGGGGCAAAGTACTCCACCTTGAGGGGTACCAAGTTGCAGATATTTAACTTCACTTTTGTAACCCTGAAACAGTGCAGTAGCCCTTCTGTTGGTTAGGTAACCACTTTTCCAGTGTAACATCGTACCTCCTATATCCATTTTGGCTAGTTCGTACAATATCAGTTGTCTATTGGCAATATCAAATGCAGCTTTTAGGTCAAGAAATGTGGTGTATCTGTGCCTTTCATCACCATGCACAGTTAGGAATGTGGTGATGCAATTCTGTACTCTTTTACCATGGGTGAAGCCATTTATGTTAGGAGACATGTGTTCACTGGTTCTATATAAGAGTCTGCCAAGAACCATCCTCTCAAAGGTTTTACACAGGCAGCTGGTTAGTGATAAGGGGCGAAAAGCATCAGGCTGTCCTGGTTTCGGTATTGGTACAAAAATACTGCTGGTCCATGATGTTGGTAGTTGGCCCTCGGCATGACTCATATTGTACAATACAAATAATGGATTGCAAGGCACACGCCTTAGTAGTCAAACGATGTTGTAGGCGACTCTGTCCTCTCCAGAGGAAGTAGACCTACCCCTGGCGAGGATGGCGTCAAGCCCCCACTCAGTATATGGAATATCACACTCATCGTGCTGTTTGCCCAGCATAACGTTAATAAGATTACTTCTCTCTACAGACTTCACATCAAGGAGTCCCCGAGTCCTAGTTGGTAACCTGTAATAGCTAGACACATGAGCCCACTTTGTCATTAGCTCATTCGACTTTTGCAAAGGGTTTGGATGGGAGACGTGTCTACTGTTTTTACCTCCGATTGTGTTTATGTCCTTCCAGGCTTTGCTGAGGGTTGTGTGTTGGTTCAGGCTGTTGACATATGTCTTCCATGCATTTTTTCTGAGTTCGCTTACACGTTCCTGAGGCGGAAAACGTCTTACCAGACTCCCAGTGTGACTTTAGACCATCACGTGGCACCACTGACATAATCTTTACTGTCTGTCACATACTGTACAGGAAAAGTGCAGAGAACAAAGTCGTGACCTGTACATGTATTTCATCAACCTAACCAAGGCTTTCGACTCGATCAACAGGGAAGCCCTCTGGTGGACCGTCAGCTGTTTTGGCTGCCCCCCCCCCCCCCAAATTCATCGCCGTTGTGAGGCAACTCCACGAGGGCAGGAATGGCAATGTCCTGCACAACGGCACCCATTCTGTGTTCTTCCCTATCCAAACAGGGGTTAAACAAGGGTGTGTACTGGCTGCCTTCCTTACTCGTGCAGTGTCAATTTAGCCGGCGGGATGGACATTGAGTACAGGGTGAAGGGAATCTCTTCTACATTGACGACTCCAGGCAAGAACAAAGGTGTCGGCAGCTTCCATTACTGAACTTCTGTATGTAGACGAACTCACCCTTGTTGCTCACACTGAACACGACCTACAGGAGATCCTGAACACCTACACAGATGCGTATGCACACTTAGGGCTTGAGGCGATTGTACGTAACAATCAGAATCTCTTTCAACCTACCCCTGGTTCAGATACCTCTACCATCCCTCCAGCTTAACGGTACTACCCTCTTTAATGTTACCCACTTTCGGTATCTCGGCTCCCACCTGTCCATCACCGCAAACAGCGAAGAAGAGATTCAACATCGGATCAGATGTGCATCTCAAGCTTTGGCAGACTCCGAAACCGTGTCTTTAGCTGTAGGGAAATGAAATTATCTACAAAGTTGCACGTATATCGAGCAGTGGTCCTCCCCACCCTGCTATATGGCAGTGAGACATGGATCACATACAGGAGGCACCTCAAGCCAGTTGAAAACTTTCACCAACGTAGTCTACGTCCCATCCTCCGTGTTCGCTGGGAAGACAAGAGAACAAATGCCAGCATTCTTGCTGATACCATTTGTAGGAATATTGAGGCTACCATTATCCACGAACAACTACGCTGGACTGCCCATGTTCCCCTCATGTACGACAGTAGACTGCCAAAGCAGTTATTTTACAATCACCTAACGAATAGTAAACGTAACGCCGGCGGGCAATTGAAAATGTATAAGGAAAGTCCTAAGACAAACCTAAAAACGTGTCAAATCGACCCCCTCACCTGGGAGACGATTACTCCACATCGTAACGCTGGGACGAGCACCACACGAGAAGGTGTCACTACCGAGGCAGACAAGCGCCGACGCCGGAAAGACGCCGTCACCGCCCCTCCCGCACTAGATGCAGCCCTCCACACGTGCAACGAATGTGAACGACTCTGCCGGTCCCGTATCCGGCTCTTTAATTACCTCAAAACTCACCAACCTAGGTGACATCCCTAATAAGTCATATCATTGTATCATAGCTGGATGATCGTTATACTCGATTCCGAGTGACAGGAAAGTAGTAGTAGTGGTGTAAGTAGTAATAGTGTAATACTACTACTACTACTACTAATAATAATAATAATAATAATAATAATAATAATAATAATAATAATAATAATAATAATAATAATAATAATAATAATAATAATAATAATAATAATAATAATAATAATAATAATAATAATAATAATAATAATAATAATAATAATAATAATAATATTAATAATAATAATAATAATAATAATAATAATAATAATAATAATAATAATAATAATAATAATAATTAACGGTTTATTAAGATAACATGGAAGTCCGAAGGCTGAAAATATACAAGAAACAGAGATAATAAGTTACATATGGTGAAATCGGGGAGTGGGTTTAGAGAGAGCGAAATATGGGATTTAGAGGACTATAAACAGCTGTAAGTGAGATAATAGAAGAAATACTGTGAAAACTAGAGCGCGTTTTAAGGGGGTCAGGTTATACAATTGTTTCTCTGAGCGAAAATGCACAACAACCATAATAAAGATTCTCAACCTTCTGTCGCTCAACTAGTTGGAGAGCCTCCATCTTCCTCCTCCTCCTCCTCCTCCTCCTCCTCCTCCTCCATGCCTTTGTCTGTACACAGGGCATAAAATCCTGTTTCCCTTCGCTCCTGTCCCCAGGCAAGAGGGTTTCCGGGATAATTATGCAGTTTTCTCCTTTACTTACGTCCTCTTCTTCGCCCCCGTATTATCAATATGTTAATTCAAAAGTGAGCTTGTATTCTACTCCTCTCCTCTCGTCAACCACGAGAGCCATCGAAGCTACTGGTGTAAGAGATAGAAAATTATTAATTTTCCAGCTAAAAAACTTTTGTTAATAGAAATATTGTTGATTTTTCAACAATTTAATGCAAGGTGAATGAAAATGCAGAACATTCATCTCCGAACATAAACGACATATTATTTTATACCAGTACGACTCTGTAGTGAATACTCTAAGGTATTTAAATTTTACTTTCTTAACTGCAATCTGTTGAGAGAACATAGTGGGAAGGATGTGGTATCCTAATCTATATCCTATATGAAGGTCTTGGTTAGTAAAGGTACAGTCACAGACAAGACAAAAGTTCGCTTCCCTTGGTAAAACTGTGTCAAAGGAATGAATCTGACTTACCCTGACTGTCGTCTTGTGCGGGTGTGCTATTTTATCTCATTTGGAGGGTCGCTGCTGTTTTATTTTAGGAGGGAGCGAACTTTTGACCCCGGCTGTATCACCATCCTGCTTGAGAGTTAAAGATTATTGTATGATCCTCTACACTGAATGTTTCCATGTTTGTCGTGACTTATTCTTCAAGATTTTGCATCTCTCAGAGGCCACATCTTTTAATTTCATTTATCCACCCTTTCGTCTTCCTACCCTCATCTTAAATTGAAGGTTTAACATACAATTTAGATTTTTAGTCAAGCCTGGGCTCCACCAACAACGACGCAGCGGTGGAAAAACTTATTTTAACCAGCATGTATAAAATAAGCCGAAAATATCCTGCATTTCTAGAGAAAGGGGAGGATGAATATAAATAAATACAGAAAGTGCTACCAAGAAACAAGCGACAGAAAATCTGTTGATGATAGAGAAAATAGACTTGCTTACGTAAGGAGTCCTGTGGCCCCTACAGGACAGCCAGTTGAGGTCCACGCCTTCATGGAAACAAATGTAAACGATGGAAGAAAAGTAACTAGACTATAAATGAAAGTTAGATAAATGAATGAGAGGAAGAACCTGAATATTCCAAAGAATTTTAAACAAGAAGTACTAGTCGACATTTGAGTACTTAGGTAAACCTCTAAACTCCTATTTCGGGAGACAAAGAAAATCACTAATCAGATTTTTTACAAATACTTTATTGGGCTTTTAACTCACACCAAGTTTACTAGGCTGGAATTTATTGAGATATTCGCTATTATATAATCGTGTGTTCATAGGAAAGTGTCAAAAGATGGGACTCCAGCATTGTGCGTATGCACAAAGCTTAAAATTAGAGCCAACCACTTTACTAAATCATAAGAACTGTCGTAAGTAAAGTTTTGAAGGTGAAGCAAGTTCTAGTTAGTATTCCAGAACTGCGGGCATATAGACGTATATTTTTTCACTGACAACGATGATTATTAGAAGAAACAAAAATATGTTATCAAGTATGAAGAAGAGGCCAAACTTAACTACAATTTGTTTAAGCATAATAGAGAATTTACTTAAGCATAAAATACTTTGTATGCCTCAATGAAAACATAAGGGTTTCTACCTATATTAATTAACTTTTCTTCGTCAGAGATAACACTCGTATATTTAAAGCGTTTACCTAGAAATATTCAACCACCTTCCTGACTGCAGTTCATCATTTTTATATAAACTTACAATAATTAATACGCTAAGCGCTCGCGGGAAATTAAGTTCGAAAATTTCAATAAATTCTGGAGACTTTCGGGGAAACAAAGGTATGAGGTAATGAATTCTCAGTCGTACAGTTTAAGTTTATAAAGAAATATGAATAAATTCACCCATCGTTATCGTTTACAGAAGTAAGATCTTAATGATGACTTATTAACACCAAGTATAACCAAGACCTTACTATTAGTTAAACATTAGTGATAGCTGTTGTTGTTCATACAGAAAATGAGCCGCAAGAATCAATAACTGTGATGTAGGTAAAAATGTTTCATATGTGGCCTCTGAGTGTCAGGCAGTTATTGGCACTGTAAATTCTGTTGTTCCTATAACTGTAGGCAGCAGTGAGACTAAGAGACTAAACATTATGACCTGCCATGAGGGGACAGTGTAAGCTATCCAAGGTAGACGTTAGATGGCTCAAAAGTTAAGGATTATACAGTAACATATACCAGAGAAAAATAATGAGGACTTGAGTGCAAAAAATTACTGCTACATGACCAGATGTTCTCGTTAAGATAGGCAAACCAACCAACACACCAAGGTTAGTGAAGTAATAATGGTTGTCATAATGTTTCAGCTGTTATAGATTAATTCCCTAACTATTTAACACTAGTAGTGATTTTAGTTCAGTGGTACAAGACCCTTAGATTATGTTTGTAAACAATGATATATGATGATATGTAAGGAGTATGAATGAGACACTGTATCTTCATGAAGGTTAAAGTAATGGAAAAATAATTACACCTCCTAATGGTATACACGGCACTGTCTGTATGTTATTTTATGATGTACCCAATAAATTATATTTTTCCTTTTACAAAATAACAACAAATAAATTCCTGCTGCATATATCAGGAATCTCATATTCAAGCACCATTATGCCGAATAGAGAGACACATGATGATATGCATCACTTGCGTCGTTTTAATAATATTTGCATCCATAATTGTTTCGTGACGAGCGACTCACAGCGTCTTGGTTATAACGAGACAATTAAGAAAATGTTATAACACTCGTGTCTGGTTTTCAGTTTATTTTACTGGTATAAATTATTTTTGTTATATTAACTGGACCGACTTACCATGTGTCTCTGTTTTTGAATGATTGTAATATTAACAAAAATTACCAACCTGTCTAGAATTCCCCAAATCGTGAGATTCTTGATAATGCCATGTGTATAGGGAAAGTGGAAGAGCTTCTGTTATTAATCTTTTCCAGTATGCCGGGAACAGCTCAGGATAACCACTGTGAGTCTAAACTAAACCTTCTACACCTTTGTCTTATTGAATAATTAATTGAGGCTTCAGATATACAGAACAGAATGTGTGTTGTACAATGGTTAGCCTGAGAACAAACGCTACACCATAATATACTTTTTTGTTATAATAGCGAAATGAATACCATTGATTATTTGCCCTGAAGCATTAATGTACTCTGCTGTGCTGGAACAAATACTTGAGTTAGGAGAGATGACTTAACTGCCGTACTGAAACCATCTCTCTATATAGCTAGACTTTTTGCTAGTCATCTCCAATCGGCTTTTCCTTGGATTGATCCTTAAACTATATTTTTCCTTGAGTTTGTACAATTATCAAATTTCTTCTACTGGTCAGGGAAAGATGTGACAAATACATATCTTACAAAAATAAAGTATGCGTGTAGTAGGTTTAATTAACCACCAGCTCTCATATTCTGTTTGATGTTAGCTCCTATAAATGAGGACAGGTTAGTGGGAATAAACTTGGTGTTAGGTGTAAGACTAAAAGATGAAGAATCTAAGACTCACACTAGTTGTAAGTATGTGAAGAAGGTGTCAAAAGAGTATGACGATTCTTTGCTTTTCCAGTGTTGACTAATCCTAAATGAATAGTCAAGAAGACGTGTGTTGTTGGTTCACTGTACACAAGATTAATTCTGAAAAATTCTAAGAATTTTTATGAAATTAATTAAGGCTAAAAAAATGGGAATTACTTACCTTGTTAAAAAAAAAACTAGAGCTCTGGCTTAAGAAAATCGAAGTATAACAGTTGTTTAAACCAGAAAAGGAAAAACAAAGTATTTGGTGAGATTAAAAGTTAAGTTAAGCATCTCCAGTGTAACTTGTGTTATGCATATTCTACTATGAAAACACCTTTACAGATACTTAGTTCATTTCTTGCTGTTCTAAAGAAATATTGGCGAATCACATCCACCTTAAACTATCATCATTTCTTGAAACACTTTCCTTTAATCACTTCTTAAAGACACCTCTGCCATAAGACCTCCTATAGTTCTACAAAGATTGACTGAAAAGGATTAAGGTATATATATATATATATATATATATATATATATATATATATATATATATATATATATATATATATATATATATATATATATATATATATATAGATATAGATATTGCTTCACTTACTGTTGTGTTCTAAATTAAATGTATTTAGTTTTGTCCGTGTGACTTAGATAAACTAGTAGTATATCCCCAGTAAAAACATATCCATCATCATTATTATTATTATTATTATTATTCTTATTATTATTAGTAGTAGTAGTAGTAGTAGTAGTAGTAAAAGTAGTCAGACAAACACAACCAACAGCACTGACACACAAATGCACGCACAACCGCTTCTGGTATTGTACGAAAATATTCCGATTTTAATTCTGCAATGAAAAATTAAAAGAAAAATACGATGGAATTAAAACATGCGTAGAGGCAAACACAGCAACAAAAACGATAAATATTTTCATTCACGTGTGTGTGTGCGCGCGAGCGAGTCTCCCAACCACAGTATTTTTCTACTTTGTTTTCCATTTTTTATTTGTTTTCTTTTTATTTATTTTTTCTTGGAGGAGGAAAGAGCTAAGAGAAACCGGGGGAGAGTGGGTGGGTGGGGGGAATGGTGGGAGAGGTGGGAGACTGTGCACACTATTTGGAGAATGAGAGAACTACAGAGGACAGGATGAGAGAAATATTCAGCATGTCGTGTCGTGACTGAGAGACACAGAGAAGAAGATAGAGGAAAAAATATAGAAAATTGAGAGAACTAGGGAGGAAGAACAACGAAAAGAAGATATCTGGGCAAAGGATGGACATGAGAGAGAGAGAGAGAGAGAGAGAGAGAGAGAGAGAGAGAGAGAGAGAGACGGGAGCTGAGAGGATACACTGAATTATATTGGGCACAACACGTTGAATTCTGTTTAGTTAACCTACCAGACAAGCCCCTCCGTGTCTGAGCAACTGTGCAACTTACACTTCATCACAACCATTACACAGTATTTTGAACATTAAGAGAATATTTGAAGAAAATTGTTGAGGTAATCGAAAATTATAATGATATGATCTTTGGGGTATTTTGATTTTCTTTCCAAAGAACACAGAAGATCATAGAAATGCTATAAGTCAGATATACTCAGAATAATTCAGCTGTATTTAAACATGTTAGTGAGTTGGGTCATACTATTAACTGGAATGTCCATCAATAATGTGCAAATCCAATTATAGTTTTAGAAGAAATATGTAGAAATATCTGTGATTTAAAGAATTGCGAATTTTAATATATTTACTTAGCTCTCCCACTAACCCTCCATCTCTAACCATCTTATCACTCTGCCAGTGGGAATCGTAGGTTACGGTCGAAATATACGGTGCTCCTGTTTTTATTGTGCTTTCTATCTTCTACTATTTTCTACTATTCATGTACAGTAAGAGCATAAAATATCTTTCCAGCTTTGGCCGAAATATAATGAAGCCTGATTACCCAACATAGTGAATGGTGTCACTGGCCACCCCTTCCCAGGTTCCAAAAGCCTGCAACTGTTTATAGGTTCCATACATGCGTGTGTAGAATGGTTAATCAGTTCTGCAATCTATTCGTCAAAATCCCGGGAAGATACTTAATTTTCTCACTGTACATAGAACAACATCCACATAACCCATACCCACTCAAACCCACACCGACACTCACATCAACATTAACACTCAACCGGACACCCTCACTCATACCCCCTCCTATACACACACCGACACCTACATCCATGCACACATCCGTACCCACACCGATACCCACATCCATACACACACTCATACCTACACAGTTATCCACGCCCACTCACCCCAATCACGACGACACCAATACCCACACCTATACCCACGTGGAGTCTAATATATACAGTATATGCTTGCCTCCACCACACACTGTTCGAAGGTGTTATGCTGCAGCCTTGGGCCATACTCCAAACCACACAGTAACATGCTCGACTGAGTGTCTTACACAAACCGCCCACGTATAAACACACACACACACACACACACACACACACACACACACATACACACACAAAAAAAAGTTGATTCCTGAACGAAAATATACCAACTTTAATTCCACAACGAATAATAAACTCGAAATAAAATCTGTGTAGAGGAAAACATATACAGAAAATGGTTGAATATTCCCCCTGTGTGTGTGTGTGTGTGTGTGTGTGTGTGTGTGTGTGTGTGTGTGTGTGTGTGTGTGTGTGTGTGTTAGTGTGTGTGTGTATGTCTATGCATATGTGATTTGTATGTGTATATCTGTGTGTGTGTGTGTGTGTGTGTGTGTGTGTGTGTGTGTTTGTGTGCATACACTATATGTGTGTTCACCATCAATCTCTCACAGCCTTTTTTTAAGGGCTAAAACTATGAGACCCACAGAGAGGGGGAATTGGTAAAAATATAAAGGAAAGGGAGAATGAGAGAATGGAGAGAGAGAAATACGAGAGAACTTGGGTTAGGAGGAATATGAAAATTATCGATATGGAATCTAAGAGAACCAGGGAAAGGTGAAACTGAGAGAGAACAAGGAGAAGGGAAAACCAAGAGAACTTGAGCAATTGGGAACAAAAGGAGAGAGATAAATGAGACAACCAGCGTAGATGGTGTTAAATCTGAGTGGGGCCGTGTAACCAGTGGGGTTCCCCAGGGGTCAGTACTAGGCCTACTCTTGTTCATAATCTACATAAACGATCTAGATACTGGGATCTGCAGTGACATAAGCAAGTTTGCGGATGACACCAAAATAGGGCGGCAGATTAATTCAGGGCAGGATGCAAATGCATTACAGGAGGATCTAAATAAACTGCAGGGTGGTGTGAAAATTGGCAAATGAAATTCAACACCAGTAAGTGCAGCGCACTTAATATTGGAAGAACAACTACTGTCAATGTATACAGCCTTAACAACATCAACCTAGAGAAGTCGACTTGTGAAAGAGAGCTTGATGTACTTGTAAGCCCGGACCTACGGCCTAGCAAACAGTGCGTTAATGTTCGAAATGAGGCAAACAGAGTATTGGGTTTTATATCTAGAAGTGTAAGTAATAAAAGTACAGAGGTCCTATTGCAACTATATCTTGCGCTAGTCAGGCCGCACCTCGATTATGCGGTTCAGTTCTGGTGCCCTTATTATAGAATGGATATCAATTCACTAGAGTCGGTGCAGAGAAGAATGACGAAAATGATTCCGGGACTTAGAAACCTTCCATATCAGGATAGGTTAAAGAAACCAAACTTGCATTCCCTAGAAAGACGAAGAGTACGGGGAGATATGATAGAAGTATTTAAGTGGGTGAAAGGAATCAATAAAGGGGATATAGATAAAGTTCTTATAATATCCGAGCAGGATAGGACTCGGAGCAACGGATTTAAGTTGGATAAGTTTAGGTTTAGGAGGGAGATAGGAAGGAACTGGTTCACAAATTGGGTGGTGGACTAGTGGAACAAGCTTAGCAACTTTGTAGTAAGTGCTGGAACGCTGGAAAGTTTCCAAAGGAGGCTGGATAGATTCATGGATGATAGAGAGTGGTAGTAACTCTGGACAGGAGCTGCCACGCACAGGCCAACCGGCCTATTGCAGACTCCTTATTTTCTTATGTTCTTATGTTCTTACCCAACAAGTATTAGAGATGAAACGGGAAATGAGTGTGAAAGAAATTTAGAAGAAAAAAAACGAGAAATTAAAGGGAATAGGAGAGATAACTAAAAGAGAGGAAATGGGACTAAGACAAGAGATGAAGTGAAGTAAGATTAATAAGGAAGAGTTCACCGAAACAACCAGGTATGATGATTGTGAGGTGGAGAGAGAGGACTTTGAAAACCTGACTGATTGGGCTAAGAACTGGGCTGTGGGATAGAGGGTGGGGTCTGTAAGAACTATATAGAGGAGTCTTTAAAATCTTGTAATTAACTGGGAGGTACTGGAGTTATAATGTAATACTCTTAAAATACATATCCTAAAATATAATACTGGAGGCAAAAAAAAAAAAAGAGAAATATAATATAAATGAAGCAAAAGTAGAGATTATGATATTTTCACTCTGGATCTTCACGTCTCTACTCATTTTCTATGTAATTATTCACCTTTCTATCTATACTTCTATACCATGATTTTCCAGCCACAATTCCTGTTTATTTTACGTGTTTTTCATCTTTTTTATCTATCTTTTATTTGTCTATTTTTTTTAATTTGAATATTTGTTTAGTAAGGACACATTCGAATAAGACACCTTAACTGGAGTACGCACACACATATGAAAGTGAGCTAGGAACCGAATGGGTACAGCACACTGGCTGGTACTGAACCATAATCGACTGTCTTCACCTCCCCTCAACACAGAGACTAGGGCTGTATCCACCCAGCCGCCGCGCAGCACTCCTAAAATAAGCGTATGAGAGAATAGAAGTGAGAATGGAAATTTAAAGAAAAATTGAAATTTCAATGCAATTATGAAGGACGGGTATGGGTCTCCTTCAGAACTAGCGACATCGTCTGCTGCCACACATCACAACTGGTGACATCGTCTGCTGCCACACATCACAATTAGTGACATCGTCTGCTGCCACACATCACATCTAGTGATATCGTCTGCTGCCACACATCACAACTCGTGACATCGTCTGCTGCCACACATCACTACAGGCGACATCGTCCGCTACCACACAGCACATCTAGTGACATCGTCTGCTGCCACACATCACAAATAGCCACATCGTCTACATCGTCTACTGCCACACGTCACAACTAGCGACATCGTCCACTGCCACACGTCACAACAGCTCGTCATTATGTTGCGTCTTTCATCAGATTATATTGGCATCAATATACTGTAGAGTGTCATAGTACCTTTGGCTCCATGCTAGTTATTTCAACCCGTATAGTGAACAAAAAATGATGAATATTGTCCTTCGAGTGTACGTAAAAAGTGAGAACAAATTTTTTATTTATTTTATGCGTTCGTAAGCTGTCTGAATTTATACCAAAGTGAGAGACTCAAGATATGCATTATCTACTTTTGGCTTTAATAACATTTGCATTTATAAGTGTTTCCTGATAAGTGACACACACACACACACACACACACACTACTACTACTACAACTTTGCTGTCAATCGGAATAGAGTATGACGATCATCATCTCACTGGTCTGAGCCACGCATGGCACGGGTGATGAGGACATCTCGGCGATTTTTTTTTCTTTTACAATGATGTAGTTAATGAGATGCCAGTGTTTGGATCGTGGGTGTTGCCACGAATCCTTGAACTTGTCGGCCTGCCAAAACAATGTATTGGTGATACACACACACACACACACACACAGTCCAGGTGCACGATGTTTCGAGCCTCTGTGGCTTTGGAGGTTCTAAACTAAAAAAAAAAAACGAGCCGCAGTTTAATAGCATTGTTTTTTTCGTTTTCGCTGTTTTTTTGTCGTTTTGTGTGAAAGTTCTCTTTACACTATCAGTGGACCTATCATGTTACCGTGTGTGTTATAATTCAATTCCTGGTTTTGTTCGTGTGTAAAATATTTCACAAATTGGCAATATAGTTTGTAAAAGAAACAGCTTTTTCGTAAAACTTAATAAAAGTAACATATTTTACAAACCCACATGGATTTCATTTCTGTGATTTTGCCTGACTGACTACGTTTTTATATTGTGTAGTGATTCCCTATGTGGTGATATGCATATGTATATGTTTGTACGTGCAGTTACTCATTTGTATATCTGAGTGTATTATGGTTTTTTGCGTGTATGTCATTATCAAAGTTGAAACCTCGCATTCTGATTGGCATAGTCATGGGCGAGTGATTACTTACAATGATCTGACAACTTTGATTGTTCGGTGAGTTTCTGGCCAATATATGCAGAACATGTAAACCAATCTTTTTTTTTCTTTTACTCACGAGTAAGATGGTGAAAGTTGTGCTCCTCTCCTACGGTTCAGTTAAACACCCCCACCCCACACACACGTATACACACATTCACATAGCCATGCAAGTATAAACACAAACATACCCCCCCTGTACACATGCATAATGCAAACACAAAATCATACATTCATCATCAAAACCCTTCACATGCTTTATTTCACAAATTAAGCACTGAACTCCATATCAACACAAAATATTAACTTGAAGTTTTTATTCCCAGATCATCAAAGAACTGTTATGTTAACGAAGTTCATTATATTCTCTAATTTATTCTACAAAAAAGAATAATGGTAATTTGAATAATTTATTTGAAATGTAAATTTGTCAGAATAAAATAAGACGAAATATAATACACTTTTTTTCATGAAAAACTTATCAAAAATAAATTCTTCTTAAGCTTTCGGAGTTAATTGTAACCTAACCTAACATAGCCTAACATATCCTAAGCTAAGCTAACCTAAGCTAAACTAACTTAACTTAATATTTACCTAAATAACTACCTTATCTTAACCAAATTTAACTAACTTATATTAATTCTAACTAAACAAAACCTAAGTCAGTTGTTCTCAGAGACATGACTCCCAGTTAGTGACAGTGTGGATAAAGCACGTTGTACACTAAGCAAGGAGACCGCGTGGCAGGTACTGTACTCGACAATCTTCACTTCCCTAAGTGTAAAGTTAGTAACCCATTTGTAGTTGGGAGGGACTAGGAGTACCCCAGGATCGAACCATCGACCCTTAGTGCCGGAGGAGAGCGCTATACCCACTGGGCCCCCATATCCCGGAACTTTGCCTCTCTGCCCTAGCCTAACTTAACCTAGACTTAGCTAATTTTAAAGAGAGAAAAAAAAAGCCAGTTTGATCATAGTTATATCAACATCCATAAAGTGGAATGATGGTAACACAATGTTTACCTCAATATCGCAAAAAGAGTAATTTTAACATCCTTTTCTATTTTGACTTGCAAGGAAAATTAAATTTCAATTTATTGTGGAAAAATAGGTGAACAGCTGAAAAATTTATTATCCATTGTTCTGTTCCTTGATTTTTGTAGTTAAGAAATATGTAAATATTAAATGTTTCATTAAAAGTTTGTTGTGTTTCCAGATACAAGTTAAGGAAGTTTTGTAGACAAACACCTTTTACTAAAAAACTCGGAACCAAAGGCTTTTAATTTTGATTAGTAATCAGTAAATACCCGTAAAATTATCTCTTGTGGGCTAGCACTTACCCTAGATGACAGCAGATCACACGGGTGGTAGCACATCACTGTCAGGAACTCATGAGAACCATCAACACTAACGCCTCATAATCTCTCCGTTAATATCCGTGAACGTGAGCCCGACGGCGTGTGTGTGTGTGTGTGTGTATATATTTACCGGGAATAGCCCACCCGGGCACAGGTCATCGACCCACAACGGGACCTAGGGGGCGAAAAAATAAGAGTAAAAATATATTAAAAATAGAAAAGAAAAATAATATATTAATCTCATCATCAAGATGCCGGAAAAACCGCTTTTTGAAGTGAGACAGATTGTATGAGTATTGAAACACAGAAGAAGGCAGAGCACTCCACAGTTTGGCCGTGTGAGGAGAGAAGGATGTACTATAACGCTTTATTCTAGTGTGACCAACATCCACACAGAAACGGTGGGCACTGCAGGCTAGACGAGTGTTACGATCCCACGGCCTTGCCGGCGGTACACAAGATGCCAAATCCACCGAACATTGCCCGTTAAAGTGACTGTACAAGAGAGAGAAAGTGAAGCAACATTGCAGCGAAGAGAAAGAGAAAAAAGATTATCAACAAAAGAAGGAGAGTCAATAAGACGAAATGCCTTTGATTCCACCGTATCTAACAGGTGGACAGAAGAAGAGCCACCTCAGATATGAGAACAGTACTTCAAGTTAGGACGAATGAATCCCTTATAAACTTGAAACAACTGGTCAAGAGTGAAGTAGCTATGGCATCTGTACAGCATTCCCAGCTTTCGGGAGGCAGCTTTGGCAATGTTGTGGATGTGTGGCTTCCATGACATCTTAGAGGAAATGATGAGGCCTATAATGTCTATTTTAGAATTTGGCAGAATGATTGCATCCTAAAATGTCATTGTTGGGAGATCTTCTATTTTAGAAAGTGTAATTGATAAATACTGTGTTTCATTACTATTGAATATAACCAAATAGCTACATCCCCATTCGGAGATGTTGCAAAGATCCGCAAGGATAGATGAAAAGATATCAGCTCTAGAAATACATCTATTTTGAGAGTTAGGGGGAAGGAAAAATGAGGAAAAGAGTGAAGAGTAGAATCAACAGCGTAAGAATGGATAAAATTAGTCATAGTGTGAAGTAAATCATTGATAAAAAGAAGGAAGTGAGTAGGTGAAAGAACAGAACTCTGTGGGACAGCACTATTGATAGAGAAAGAGGGAGAGATCGATCCATCGACAACAATTGCCATGGATCGGTTCTCAAGGAAGCTAGAAATTAGAGAACAACATGGGGGAGAGAAACCATAAGAGGGAAGTTTAGAAAGCAAAGACTTGTGCCATACCCTGTCACATGCTTTTGAGATGTCGAGAGCCATGACGAAAGTTCCCTATAATCCCTAAGAGAGGATGACCAAAATGGGTGCAGTAAGAGAGCAAATCACCATAGTAGATCTTGCCTGGCGAAAGCTATGCTGGTAATCCGACAAAAGAGACAGGCGTTAAAGGTGACGGAGAAAGTGAGAGTTTAAGATAGTGTCGAAAATCTTAGAGAGGGATGAAGTTAGGGCAATGGGGCGATAGTTAGAGGGATTGGAATGGTCACCCTTCTTCGGGATGGGCTGAACCGAGGCATGCTTCCAGGTAGAAGGAAAAGTTTGGGTTTTGAGGCAAAAGCGAAAGAGGCAAAGAAGCACAGGGGCTAGAATTTCATCACACTCCCTCAGAATACGAAGGGGTATTCCGTCCGGTCCATATGGCTTACTCACATCAAACCTGGATAACACACCAGCAACCCTACGAGTGGAGATTATAGGAAAGTGCATAGGTTCAGTAGGGGGAGCAGGTGTAAGAGGGATAGAGTTGAAATTGTCTAAGGCGGAGTTAGAGGAGAATAATGTGCAAAAAAGATTGGCTTTATCAGGGGGAGAGTTGGCTATAGATTTACCAGATCGAAAAAGAGGAGGAAAAGAGGGAGTGCAGAAGTTATTACAGATGTTTTTGGTTAAGGACCAGAAGGATTTACTAGAAGAAGAGTTAGTCAGGTTATGAATCGGCTGGATTGTCCAATTAACCAGGCCGTTCACATATATTTATTATTTGGCTTTAAGTAACGAAACCCAAACTGTAGTTCCTTGTTTTATTATAAAAGGATTGTATCTATAATTCCTGAGTGTAGATCGACCATAAGTTCCACTATATATGAGTAAATGAGAAAGGGACGGCGTTTATGTAATATAAACGTTGATCACGTTCTAACGATATAAGTTGCCGTTTATTACAGTGTGCGCATCGTAAAGGAGATTTTTGTTTATAAGTCCGGCGGTGAGGTGCAAACGGAGCTAAGTGTGTCGCATAAGGAGTCTGGGAGTGAGTCATGTGCGCCATCTGAGGTATCTGGGGTTGCACCATAGACGTCAAGGGCTGCGACGTCGTCACTGAGGGCTGCGCCATTAAGGAATGTGCCATTAAGGAATGTGCCATTAAGGGGCCCGTAGCCTGGGGACAGAGTTTATTTGCATACTCCACCATAGCCATGGGTGGTTCATACTGTACGTCTTGTGCCCGGCTATATAGAGGACGACGGACGGAAGCAGAAAGCTTACTTGCTCTATTAATGTTTCTACATTGTCCGCTGACATTTTACCCTGCGTGTCGTACCAATCTGAGGTCCGGAGTGTCGCTTGTATGTCCTGGCGAACCTCGCCTGCGATGTTGACAGCGTCGACAGGCGTTTGATTGCGTATCCCTGGCGTACAACGATCCATCCATCTGAAGATCCATTGAAGCTGGCCCAGCTGTGACCCACCCCCAAAGATCCCAATTAACGTTCGCTTAAATTTCTCATAATCAGGGCTCTGCAAACCAAACGCATTTAAACGACTACCGGCATAAGAACCCTGCGTAATGTGAGAACGTACAAATGCCTTTTTGTCTTCGTCAGTCATTATTTGTCCAGTGCGCATGTTATCTTCACATGCACGAATGAAATGCACGACCCAATAATCATCTTGACCCGTAAAATTTCGAACATTATCACCACGCTGCATAATATTAATAACCCTATCAGGTTGAGTTGACGCTGTAGTAGCATTGACGTGAGGGTTTGTGGAAGTCATTATAGTGTTAGTATTAGTTAAGTTAGTATTCTTACACCTAACTGAGGACTGGGTTAATATGGGTGTTACTTCTGACGAAACAGACACACTGTCACCTGAATTACTTTTTGTATACTGAGGTGAAGTACTATATGTATTACCAGATCGTAAGGTACGGCGGTTTAAGTCGTCAAATGATTCCTCAATTACTTTCTCAATACTTCCTACCGAATCATCTAACTGTGTTCCCGACTCAACTTCAATGTCAGTCTGTGCTTGATCATCGACGAGTTGGTTATAAGCAAATAGTTGCGCTAGGTGTGCAGTGTCATCATCACTAGACATTGGAAACTTAGAAAATTATCTATTAGTCTCTTGTGGGTCAATGAATAATTAACAGTAAAAGCAAATTATTTGCCTCTCATTTACAAGATAAATGAATATTAATTGTAGTTAATAATTAGACTATCAATAAGTAAACAGACACTTATGAACCACTATAAATTATAGAATTTCAATACATTAATTTTACCTTCGACACATTATCATTGAAATAATCCTATCTGACGAACCGATCGGTGTGAAGATATCTCTCGAACGTGTTCATGTGTGTATAATTATGTAATTTAAATACCTATTTATACAGGGTGTTACGTCTGTATAGAAAACGCGATCCTTCAAGGTGAGTTCTGAGGCGAGTGTTGTGTTGAGAGTGGGCGGGGCCTCTTCCTGGTGATGCTCGCGCTGCTCTTGGTTTCCTTGGCAACGAAGAGACGCTTCTACCTTGGCGAGAGACGAGTCCACTTCAAAATAGGGGAGGTTCTCCACAGTCGATCAGAAACTGCTGATGATTGGATTTCGATCTGTTCATTGCTAGGTCGCTGGCGTGACTGCCGTGTGCCATATCTTCACAGTGTACGTATATATGGAGATCTGTATGATGACACCGGAACTTCGTAATCGACGCTCGCGACACAACAAAACTGTTCAGCTACTTGTGAAATATCAATTGTTAGTCCAAGTTATGAAACCTTTCTTCAACACTGCAACACTGTATCAGGAAAATGCTGACAGTGGGGTCCTCTTCAACCGCCACAAACTGGATATTCACCAACAGGCTGTAATATATATATTACTAATTCTGCACGTTTTGTATGTGACAGAGATAAGGAGCACTCACTAAATATTGTCTCAATACGGGATGTTGACTTAAACACTCGGATTATGTAACGCCTCACTGTTGTGTGATTTCTGTTTTTCACAAAACACTGACGGTCTGATACGACTACCAGTTTAAGAATCCGTAAACACCGCTGCCACCTATATGAATTGGCTGGATTGTCCAATTAACCAGGCCGTTCACATATATTTATTATTTAGGTTTAAGTAACGAAACTCAAACTGTAGTTCCTTGTTTTATTATAAAAAGATTGTATCTATAATTCCTGAGTGTAGATCGACCGTAAGTTCCACTATATATGAGTGAATGAGAAAGGGACGGCGTTTATGTAATATAAACGTTGATCACGTCCTAACGATATAAGTTGCCGTGAGTGACTGAGGGCCTCGCTGTGCGGGATTACATAGGATGCTGACTATGGGCTTCTTCCCTCTTGGGAGAGTTGCCCTCTCACGTGTACAACTCATGTCTTACTCATAGACAGTGGAAAGTTACAGGGTGGTGAATCTGAATATAATATCAGATGTATTGACCCATTTATATAATATGTTCTGTTGATGAGACAGGGGCCCATTACAAGGTCAGCGGTCATTCGTTTTATAAAATTCCGCTTGGTCGCAATAAAATTATTGTATTTTAATAATATACTCTTCAGGTCATTTAAAGTTAAATTTATTGTATTGGTGTTTCTGTACTCATTCTGTGTTACATTTCAAGCATTTCACAAAGAAAGAATCGAAGATATCCGGAGACAGAGAGAAAAGAAAATTTCCAGCTGGCTATAATGTAAAAACAATTCCAACTTAAAGGGTATTTTGGACAACAACATACCCTACCACGTCGGAAAAAAAGTGTAATTTACATATCAAGGAGTATTTTTACAGAAAATATAACTTTTCTCACTAAAATATTATTTTATTCCTCACAATCTTTACAGTGTACACGTAAGAACAGCCTTAAATATGATTGCAATTGTCTTTATGCTTTAATGTGTACATATATGTGTGTGTGTGTGTGTGTGTGTGTGTTTGAGTGTGTGTGTGTGAGTGGTTACATAAATTGATAAAATTATATATGAAAGTAGGTGATTACATATTGTACCTCCATAACAAACCTGCATCTCTTAAACCATTTAAACATCACTCATGCAATGGTAGAATTTTGTTGGCAATCAAGTTTTGCATTCATAAACCACTAGAATTAATTTAAAGTCCATCAGACACATAAACATTTTTATTAGTGAGATGGCTGTAAAAATATTATTTCGTTTTACTCTTCTTGTAAATTGGATAAAATGTTTGTAACTTTCATAACCTATTGAAAAAGGCTTTGGATTATAATAATAAGTAATAATAATAATAATTAACGGTTTATTGAAAAAATTCTGCAGCCCGAAGGCTGAAAATATATTAACACGCGCGCGCGCACACACACACACACACACATCCCCCTGTACATATATCTTGTTACCAAACTTTCTGGCAGCATCCTCTCTGACTTGCTTTCCACCTCATGTAAATTTCAGTCTCTGTTGCAATGTTCTTGCCTCACTTAGGAGATCGTCAAGAGTCCTGCTTTGCCACCACTACTACTACCAGAACAAGCAAACAACCATTTAATCCAAGCACTATTGTTACAACAACCAATCACAGAAAAACAATTCCCAGATAAAAAAATAACTTGGAACAGATTCATTTTAATCGACATTCATTTAATTTTCATCTGTATATATAATTCAACTGAGTTGTGAAGCCGGACTTATGGCTGAGGCAAAGGCCAATACTAGTCCAGTTAGTTGCGGTAATGATTGTAATATAAGTTCTGTTAATGGCTAGTTTGATCAAACAATGATGTTGGAAGTGATGGGCATTGTTGTAACAATAATGCTGGGATTTAATGGTATGTTTGCTTGTTGTGGTAGTATTAGAAGTAGTGGCAGAACAGGATTCCTGACGATCTCCTAAGTGAGGCAAGACCATTGCAACATAGACTGAAATTTACAGGAAGCGGAAAGCAAGTCACAGGATGCTGCCAGAAAGTTCGGTAACAAGATGGGAGTGGGAAAAGTGTCCTCGGCGGTAAGCTCTCTCACAGAGGAATCTTCCGGTTGTGTTTTACCAATAAACAGAGAGACATTACAACAACTGAAGGAAAAATAACCCCCTGCAAGTGAAGAGTAAGGCATTAGGTTCCGGGATGAATAAGTTCCTCCAAACGCTGTCATGTTCGCAAAAATAAAAGTGGGGATGATGTGGAAAACAACACTGAAAATACAGGGAAGTGCAGGCCCTTCGGGCCTGGATGTAGACGGGTGGAGAAGAATCCTCAGCACTAACAAGTTTGACAACGCTGCAAGTGATATCTGCAATGCCACCGCCGCCCATGCAAGAAAGCTGCAACTTTATGCTGCCATCACCTACAAGCTCTGATGGCCTGCCGCCTCACCCCCCTGAACAAAAATCCAGGATGTAGGCCTATAGGGGCGGGGGAGGTGCTGAGACGGGTCGTTGGAAAATGCATAATGGACGTGGCCATTGATGATGTCAGGGCATCTGCAAGGATCCTGTAAGTATGTGCCAGCCACTAAGCTGGGGGTGGAGCTGCCATTTACGCAATGAGATAGATATTTGAGCTGTTTGATTGTGAGGCAGTACTCCTGGTTGACGCTTCCAACGCATTCAACATAATCAACCGCATGGATACACTGCACAACATCAAGATCAAGTGTCCAAGTTTTGCAATGTACGTTGAAAACCCCTAAAGGATCCCGACAGACCTCAGTATAACCAACTTCAAGGTAGTAAGCGGAGATACCACCCTACAGGCAACTCAGGGAACTATGCAGGGGATCCGGTCGCTTTGGCAATGTACTTAAGGTCTATCCGTGCTCCAACACACAATAAACTATGAAATACCCAATGTCAAGCAAGTGGCTTATGCTGATGACCTTACAGGTTCAGGGAAAGTGGAGGATGAAGGATCCAAGTGTTCCCTGAAGAAGGCAGTGATGGGCAGGGAAACACCAGGTAACACTGAAGTCCATTTATTAACGGATAGGAGAAACACAAGTAGTGACTAGCGTGTGCTATGCACGGCCCACGGAGACAGACTGAGGCTGCATTGCCATATGGCAGCCTCGGGGCAATGTTGCCACATAACACGTGCAGTGTTGCCACGTAATTACATATATAAATGCTACTCGGCACAGTAGCTTATTTACAAGGTTGCTACTCGGCACAGTAGCTTAGATACATAACCTACATCTCCCTCCCCCCCCTCACGCTCATAGTCTTTGTCTTGAGCGGACTTCTTAGTCCTAAGTCGCTGCGAGCGTCGAGGTGCACTGCGGGGCGGATCCTCGTGAGGTGTAGGGTACTCGTCCTCGGTCAGGGGGCCAGAAGCAGGGGGTGGGACTGGCCAGAGGAAGCGGCGGTTCCTCCACCAGACCCGGCCGCTCGGCATCCTGACCTTGTAGTCTCGCGACCGGCCGATGCCCATCACTATGCCCACCTTGTCCCAACGTGTCGTCGTCGGGTCCTGGACGCGGACAAGGGCACCAATCTCCAGCGGCTCAAGACGGCGGGCATGGTCGTCACACCGAGCCTTGGCGTCCTGGGCACGTGTAGCGGCGCGGTGGTCGCAGCTCTCGGCTCTGGGCTGCCACTCCTTCGCAAAGGCCTTGGCGTGTGCCGGAACGCAAGAGCGGAGAGGGTGACCATATAGGTTCTGGGCAGGGGAGCGTCCTGGTGGGAGTGGACGCGGGTTCTGTGCAGCTCTTTGCGGCAGCGCCAGGCGCGTCGCTCGTTGATTCACGCACCCTGCTGGCGGTGTACCGAGCAGCAGGGATCTGCTCGGGAAAGTCTCTGGGCACCACGCCTAACTCCTTGCAGTGCTCCCACGACAAAAAGGGTGTAGTGAGAGTAGGCTGCACGTCGATCCATCCCTGACACAACCTGTCGCAGTAAGTGATCTCCTCTTGAAAGGAGCCCACAGCGTCCGGCATCTGGGAACCGTCTGCATTGTAGTACTGCAGCTGCGGCGGTGTTCCCAGGTCGCGTTTGGTGAGGCCCAGTTTCTGGAGGTGCTTCAGGCCTATCACCGAAGTATCAGCGCCGGTGTCCGATATCACCTCGATGTGACCCGACACATCACCATGTGTGACAGCGACGTGGATGGTAGGGGAAGGGGTAGCCCTGGGGCGTGTGGTCGATTCCACCCTCCTGATGTGACTCAGCTGCTTCTTGGGGCTGCGTGGGACATCTGAAGGGGGCTGCGTGCAAACCACCCCGAGGGAAGTGCTCTGTTTTCCTCCTCGTCTCGGGCTTTTGGGCTTGGGTTGGCGGCAGCACTTGTCGTAGTGTCCATAGCGACCGCAGGCCTGACACCTTGAGGCCTCGTGCAGGGCACCTGAAGGTGTTAGACCAGTGGCCCTTACGGTCACATCCACGACACAGTGCGTTGGCTGCCGGGCATGTCTTGGGGCAATGCTGCTTTCCACAGCTACCACAGGAAGCACTTGGCTGGGGCGTGGTATAACGTGTGGCAGCCTTCACGTTGTTGGCCGCCTTCTTACCCTTCTTGTACTGTGAGATAGCTCTCACAGCAGGTGGGGCCCGTAAGGCAGAGGTGGCGGACTTGGTGGCCTCGTATGACCGACATTCAGTCACTACCACCTGGAGTGTGGAGGAAGCGTCTAGGGGGATGAGTCGCTGCACCAACTCTTCTTGCCTGACACCTGCCAAGATCCCGTGCTTGATCCAGGCTATCTGACATTCCCGGCTGTGCGCCTTGCAGACGTCGATCTCCTCCGACAAACTCTTCAAACGTACAAAAAAGTCGTCAAAGGATTCATTCTCCGCCTGCTTGCAGCTGGTGAAGGCGCGGCAACGCACGGCCTCGTTATTCCGACCTTGAACGTGCTCCTGTAAAAGGTCGAGCACATCTGTCACTGAAGAGGTAGAATCAGGATGCACTTGCAACGTGTGCTCCAAAACTCTCTGGGTCTCCAGCGGCAAACACATCCGCAGTTGGATGAGCTGTTTATTTGAAGGCATGCTGTCAAGGTCCACCATCGTGGAGTAATCTGTCCACCGCCGCCTCCACTCACGAAAAAGCTGAAACTTGACGTCTGGTGAGAGGGCGGGTGGGGGTTGAACAGATGCCTTGGGAGCTGTTGGAGTAGCAAGAGTGCCCGGAGGACGCTGGTGTGGTGGAGGAGGGAGGGTACTGGCGCCTTGGTGCACGATACCCGCGAATGAGGGAGGGTGGGTTAGCGCCACGGTCGCCAAAATTGCATCAAAGCGCGCCTTTTCCTCCTCTCTTCGTAACTCCTCCCTCTGAAGTTCCATTTCTCTGCATCTCTCATCCCTGTCGTCCTTCCACCTCAGAATTGTGGCAATGTCCGTCGCTGTATGTAAAGGATGAGGGGCGGTGGGCGCAGAAGCTCCATCTGTGCCCGGTAGAGGAGAAGGTGGTGGGGAGTCGTGTCTCCCATCTTGACGTTGTCCCTTCTTACCGCCCATCGTAGTATGCTTGAACTGCGCTGTTTAGTATATAAAGTGGCGCCTCATCAACTCAAACCACATATATATGACTTAAACAGCGCAGAAATAACGCATAGAGTCCACTGTTCTGTCCGTGAGTGCGTGCGTGCGTGTGTGTGTGTGTGTGTGTGTGGGTGTGTGTGTGTGTCTCAGAGAGCAGATCTTGGTGGCCGCCGTGGAGGCAAGAACGTCAGTGTCTCCCCGGATGTCACACGAGAAGGGTGTACGCCTGCGTGCTCAGTGGGTACCACAAAAGACAGGCCAATGCTCAACTCTCAGCTCTAGACACACTAATACACTGACACTAACACTGTCACCATCACTAAAACGCACTGTGACGGCGGAACACTACACGTCGCGGCGAAACACAACACAACACAACACAACACACTAAGAGTCAACTCGCACATCGCCGGCAGTAGCACATCGCTGGCTAACTGTCCATTGTTCACACACTTGTAAGTCCACAGATCCTACTCACTGCTCCATGAAGGTTCCAAGTGTTCCCTGAAGAAGGCAGTGATGGGTAGGGAAACACAGGGTAACACTGAAGTCCATTTATTAAGGGATAGGAGAAATACAAGTAGTGACTAGCGTGTGCCATGCACGGCCCACAGAGTCAGACTGAGACTGCCTTGCCATATGGCAGCCTCGGGGCAATGCTGCCACATAACACGTGCAGTGTTGCCACGTAATTACATATATAAATGCTGCGCAGCACAGTAGCTTATTTACAAGGTTGCTACTCGGCACAGTAGCATAGATACATAACCTACAGAGGACATCAAAAAGTGGTGGGACCTGGTAACATCGCGTGGTCCACAAATAGGGTACCACCCAAATGCCAGCAAAACCTTCCTCAATGTGAAGCCAGACTACCATGATCGAGCTATAGAGGTGTTCGGCAGGAGTGAGGTCAAAATAACAATGGACAGCCAAAGACATCTAGGGGCTGTAACAGGCCCGAACGATTTCAAGACCGGGTACGTAACGGAAAAGGTATATGAGTGGGTAAAAGAAATCCAAGCTCTGTCTGAGATTGTTTAAACTGAGCCACATGCAGCTTTTGCGGCATTCACCCATGGAGTCAGCCAATCCCTGATATCGGATCCCGCCTCCACCTTCTGGAAGAACTTATCAAGGTCGCTTTTATCCCAACACTAGTGATAAACCCTTAGTATTTAATCTCAGCAGAAAGGTCACTCCTTGCACTACCACCGAGACAGGAAGGAATGGGATTGACTAATCCAGAGGAGCTTGCTGCCACTGAACATCAGAACTTTGTCAAGCTCACAGCAGCCCTCACTGAGCGCGTAATAGCTCAGACTACAACCTTGACCACCGAAGAGTCATGACGTACCTGGCGCTCCTCTGGGAGCAGCCAGGTCAACTGTTAAGTTGGCCCATGCCAACTTCCTCCCCTGAACCCCTCATCCCCACCGGAATATCAACAAGTTCTCGCCAGAAGTTACAATTTCATTTAGGAAAGGAATGGAACCAGTGTTGAACTGAGGTGAACAGTGGTGAACAGTGCTTAAGTCAGTGAGAACAACTCAACAGCCGAGTCGTACCCAAGTTAACCTACACACAGTGAGGTCCCAGGTACCCAGTGATAACTGCCCGTGAGACCCAACAATAACCAGCGATTTGTTAATCCGTCTACGATAGGAAGGCCTGGGACCACACCTCACTCATATAACACCATCTGTGAGGGAATTATTACACCACGTCAGGTCCCTCGTCACACCATCTGTGAGGGAACTACTACACCACATTAGGTCCCTCCTAACACCATATGGGAGGGAGTTACTACACTACGTGTTTGCTGTTCAACACCCACACGATAGACTAATAAGAAAAGTGGAGGCACGTGGCATTAAAGGTGATATTCTAAAATGGATAAGGGCGTGGTTGCAGGACAGAAAACAGCAAGTGAGCATTAACAGCACTAAATCCAATTGGAGCAACGTCACTTTTGAAGTTCGGCAAAGCTTAGTACTTGGACCATTATTATTTATTATATACAAATCGGCGTAGACAGCAACATAAGTAAATTTGCTGATGACACTAAAATAGGACGTGTAATTAAATCTGACGAGGACTCCACAAAACTACAGGAAGATCTAAAAAAAATTTTCGAATGGTCTGAAAAATTGCTGATAAAATTCAATGTGGACAAATGTAAAGTACTCAGTATAGGAGATGTAAACAGGGAAACCAGATACCACATGAACAACGATCTTATTGAGAAATCCGACTGCGAGAGAGATTTAGGAGTAATGATAAGTAGTGAATTCACTCAAAATAGATCTTACGGTTGATCTACACTCAGGATTTATAGACATAATCCTTTTATAATTAAACAAGGAACTTCAATTGGGTTTCGTTACTAAAACCCCAATATCTAACATTGTGAACAACCCGGTTAATTGGGGATTAACCGACGGATTCATATAGGTGGCAGCCAGGTGGTTAACGGATACGTTAAACTAGTAGACATACCAAGACGTCTGTGTTTTGTGAAAACAAAGAAACAAAAAACAGTGATGCGTTACATAATCCGAGTGCTTAAAACTATATCCCGTATCGAGACGATACTTAGTGAGTGATCCTCATCTCTGTCACATACCAAACGTGCAGAATTATCAATATATCATACAGCCAGTTTGGTGAACATCCTGTTATTACCAGTGAAGAAACCCCGAAGTCAGCATTCTCCAGTACAGTGTTGCAGATGATTTCATAATCTATACAAACAGTTGACATTTCACAAGTAGCTGGACGGTTGTGTGGTGTCGCTAGCGTCGAATACATAAGATCCTGTGTCATCAGACAGTTCTCCATATATACGAGACTGCAAAGGTTAGGCACAACGCAGTCACGACAGCGGCTTAGCAGCAAGAAGACAAAAATCCATCATCATCAATATCTGTTCAACTGTGGAGGTACTCCCCTATCCTGTAGTGGACTCGCCCATCATCGAGGTAGCTGCGAGTCATCTTTCATTGCCAAGGGAACCAGCGGAGGCGCGCGCACTCATTCAAGGACGAAGCCCCTCCTACTCTACCCCACTCCACCTCAGATATCACCTGGAAGGATCGCGTTTTCTTTACAGACGCCTGTACCCTGTAATAGGTATTTAAACTTACATAATTATACACACATGAACACGTTCGAGAGATATCTTCACAACGATAGGAACGACGGATAGGACTATTTCATTGATAAAGTGTCTTATGTATATTAAGTGTACTAAAGTTCTATAATTTACAGTGGTTGTTTCGTGTTTGTTCAATTATTGATAGTTTAATTATATTACCTACAATTTTTTTTACTCATTTCTTGTAAATGAGAGGCAAGCAATTTGTTTTTACCGTTAATTATTCTTTGGCTCACACGGAACTTCTTAGACAATTTTCAAAGTTTCCAATGTCTAAAGGTGACGACCTTGTACGCCTAACGCATCTATTTGCTGATACTGTACTCATAGATGATCCAGTAGAGACTGATTTTGAACTTGAGTCAGAAACACAGTCAGTCGATTCGGTAGGAAGTAGTGAGAAAGTTTTTGAGGAATCATATGTCGAATTAAACCGTCGTATCTTAAGGCCTGGAAATAAATATAATACCTCACCTCATTATACAAAGGCAGTTAACCCTGTTTCAGGTGACAGTGTGTCTGTTTCTCAGTCAGTAACACCCCTATTAACCCAGCCTTCGGTTTGAAGTACGAATTCTAACTTGCTAAATACTAACACTACAATGACTTCCTCTAACCCTCACACCAGTACTACTACCACAGCATCTAAACCTGATAATGTTATTAATATCATGCAGCGTGGCGACTATGTCCGCAATTTTATGGGCCAAGAAGATTTTCGGGTTGCGCATTTCATTCGTGCACGTGAAGATACCATGTGCACCAGTAAAATAACAAGTGACGAAGAGAAGAAAGCATTTGTACGTTCCCATATTACGCAGGGATCTTACGCCGGTAATCATTTAAATGCGTATGGGTTACAAGACCCTAGTTATGAAAAATTTAAAC
This sequence comes from Homarus americanus, assembly GCF_018991925.1. Classification (NCBI taxonomy): domain Eukaryota; kingdom Metazoa; phylum Arthropoda; class Malacostraca; order Decapoda; family Nephropidae; genus Homarus; species Homarus americanus. The sequence continues at coordinate 110,268 of NW_024712203.1, read as the reverse complement.
GCACACTTATGGGAATTTTTGGGGGTAGGTCACAGTTATATTATATTATATTATATTATATTATATTATATTCAGATTTCACCACCCTGTAACTTTCCACTGTCTATGAGTAAGACATGAGTTGAACACGTGAACGGTAGCTTTCCCAAGAGAGAGAAGCCCATATGGCAGCATCTAGGTAAACGCGCACCAGAGGCGACGCTCTTTAGCTCAGTCACTCATCAACTAATATCGAACGGACTTGATCAACGTTTATATTCATAAACACCGTCCCCTTTCTCGTTCACTCATAAATAGTGGAACTTACGGTTGATCTACACTCAGGAATTATAGACATAATCCTTTTATAATAAAACAAGGAACTTCAATTGGGTTTCGTTACTAAAACCCCAATATCTAATATATGTGAACAACCCGGTTAATTGGGGGATTAACCGACGGATTCATGGTGAGTGTCCAGCAGGGTTTTGTGTGTGTGTGTGTGTGTGTGTGTGTGTCCTATGTGTTCAACTTTGACTTCAATAGGGACGTTCTGGGTTAGTGGGAATAGGAATTTCACTGTTTGTTGGTAAAAATTGGCCGTCACTCCTACCACTGTCACTGAAGGCTTACCTCATTCTGCATGGCAACAATAGCAAAACTGTTGCCTGTATACTAATGAGCTCTGAGAGTGGTGTAGTAAGCGGATAGTGCCTAAATCGGACCATGGCAGAGGTCAGCGGTGGACACCTCTAGCTCAGAAACCTATGGTTCTTATTAATGGAATAATCTAAGGTCAAAATTGCTCTTTCTCGCCGGTTAAGTGTGAGAGCTCCGACTATGATGACATTCATGCCCATGTGTTTCCTCACCCACCACACCAAACTAGCTAACCACTCCTGAAGGCTTCTCTCACTGGACCATATCTCCCTGTTGTTTGAAGTGTACAGCATCATGCTAGGAAACTCTCTCTAATCAGTGCCAAAATCGCAGAACTTGCGTGTGTGTGAGGAATAACCGTGCATATTAGGAATGCAGGTGGGGGAACAGCTTTCAGAATCCCAACGAGATTTGAACGAAATCAAAATTATTTCAGATTAAATACATGTGCTACTTGGATCATCATAGCAGAATATAATCAAGAAGATGTGTGGCGAAGAGGAGATGGCAGTATGATGTATAACCTAAGTAACTCTACTGTATTCCTATACATGAGGGGGAGGGGAGAAAATGAAGTATAGGGAAAAAATGTGGTATAAGTTAAGAGATTTAAAACAACTTGTGTTTCGAATACACAGAGCGGGCCAATGAGCGTATTTTTCCTCATCTGACCGTATCTGACCTGACCTGACCTAACATTAACTAACCTAGCATAACCTAACACGATCTGATTAGAAGTAGCCCAACCCATATGCAGTATATTGTTAGATGGGGAAGAAAGGGCTTCTAATTAACTTTTCATGAGTAATTATATCCCACAGCCTCGTCAAAGCTGGAAAATTAAACTCGTTTTTCTTTTTGCTGAGATAACATAATAACACTTCCCGTTTTGATATTATTTTACAAATTTTGTACACAGACTCATTATTTTCCGAGTAACTATATTTTAGAAGAATTAAGATAATGAAGAGTGAAGATGAGGGAGACGGGGTACATGTCATTAAGGGTCTAAACTCTAGAGGTTGTGTGACATGATCAAAACTTTAAGAGCCCGCCTGTGTAGTTAAGTTTCTTCACAACTCAGCGACAGACATGTTTACCGCGATGTGACATACATACAGGACATATGAACGTAAGTACATAAGAATGGAGGAAACTGCAGAGGGCCTATTGGCCCATACTGGGCAGTCCCGTTTACAGCCAATCCCTATCGCTCATTTATCCATCCAACCTATGTTTAAAGCTATCCAGTGTATTCGAGTTAATAATAAAGTTTGGTAATTTGTTCCACTCATCCACTATATTTCCAAACCAATGTTTACCTATCTCGTGCCAAAATCTAAATTTGTCATATTTAAAACCATTGCTACGAGTTCGCTCCAGGTTGGATAGTTTGAGTATTTTTATTATATCACTTTTGTTTAACTCTGACTTCCATTTATACACCCCGATCCCATCGCCCCTTACTCTATGTCTCTCGAGGGAGTGCAAGTTAAGGGGCTTTACCCTGTCTCTTTACTCAAGGTTCCTAATGCCCGGGATTAGTCTTGTCATTCTCCTCTGAATTCTTTCCAAGGATTCTATATCCATTCTGTATTACGGTGGCCAGAACTGAACTACATAATCCACGTGAGTTTTCACAAGCGCAAGATATACTGTAGTTTTAGGATAACCTCGCTAGTCTTGTAACAAACACTCCTTTGTACACTCCTTTGTATTAGCCCAAGTACTTTGTTAGCCTTGTTTCAAGCAAATGCATATTGTTGACTTGGTTTAAGTTTCCTACTTATCTTTACTCCTAAATCTTTCTCACAGTCGAATTTCTCTATAAAAACGTTGTTCATCTGATATCTGGTTTTTCTTTTTACATATCCTAGACTAAGTACATAACAATTGTCCACATTAAATTTCATCTGCCATTTTTCAGACCATGCGAATTTTTTTTTTAGATCTTCATGTAGTTTTGCAGAGTCGACGTCAGATTTTAGTGTCATCAACAAATTTACTTATGTTGCTGTCTATGCCTATATCTATGTCGTTTATGTATATAATAATAGTAATGTTCCCAGTACTGAGCCTTGGGGTACTTCACTAGTGACGTTACCCCAATGCCTACATACATACATACATCCCGGTACAAACATACATAGTAATTGTTGTCCCTCGTATACGAGGATGGCTGACCTAAGGGCTACCGAGGCATCGTTGTCACCAACGCAACAACCACACCCTAAGTTAACGAGCTGCATCACCCAGTGTCAAGGAATAGTCCGAGAAGATCGGAATTCTCGTCTACTGCACTGACTAATTATTACCTTGGAACACCTTCCGCAATTCGATTAACATCCAGATCCCAATTACTGATGGGTAGACAGAGACAAATGGCATAAGGAAACTTGCCCATAGTTTCACCCTTCACGGGAATCGAATCTGGGATCACTAGCTTGCGAGGCGAGTATGCTGGCCATTACACCACAAGTCACACATACATACATACATACATACATACATACATACACACATACATAAAATAGAGAGAGAGTCAAGCCTAAAGACCACTTAGACGGGATTCGTTAAGTACAGTGAAAAAGTGAAATTGCGTCCATCAAGACTGACGACCTTTTAAGGGAAACGCCGATACAGCAAAATGTCGGCTAAACTTTTTTCTGGTACTCAAGAAGGCAGTGTGGTCGGCACTGCACTCAACTGTAAAACTAGGTATTTATTTGTCGCTGTATGGATTGAGCTGCCCAGAGTGAACCAGAGGCCTTTAGCACAGGAGAAGAGTGTTATATTCACTTGGCCACCGCATCCGGCTAGTGGGCCACATAGTATTGTTACAAAAATGCCTGTAATAATATGTCACACTGACCACCAAAGTACGATTTGGATGTTGTTCGTGCCACAAGTGAGCCACACTATGAGATGTTTTTAAGTTGTTAATGAAAGTTCGGCTTTATCTGTTGATTATCCCAGTGTGTTTTGTTGCCTGACTACCAGTTCAATGTTAATATAATTAAAAACAAAATCAAATCTTTCTAAAACACACTGTGTCAATCACATCAGTTTTAAGGTGTGTTTTATTTTGAGTTATAATGCTAATGAGACAACTTTATTTAATACATAATTAAGAAGTGACAAAATAACATCGCACATGTAAACAATTATAGGAACAACTGATACTCCCTCTTCCACGTAACTCCCCAGTGCAATTATCACAAGGGAAGAAAGAAAACAAAACTACCTTAAATTTACTTAGCCGTTGCCTTGACCACTTAACATGCTGATAAACACCAGCAATGATCATCTGTCTGAATTTATCGTGAGCAGCAGAAGGAGCAGACACTTTCCTCAGCGAATTCAAATTAGTTCCTCCTTGGTCCTCCACCAGTCTGGGAATCTACACTATGAAACAAACCTTTTAGTCACACACACGAAGAAAACAACCCATAATTAAGTTTGCAGTCACACTAAGTATTGTTTCTCTCAAATCCTAGTCATCCTGGTACTAAAATCTTTGATTTATAGTTTCTATTTTTTTAATATTGTTTGCCCCAAGTTTCACGGATATACTTGGTATCGTCTCCCACTGTTATGTCGGGGTATCGTTGGCTAATGCTCTAATAACTTCAAAATATTGAGCAGATGAATATTATAAATTAAAAAATAACAATCACGTGGACACTACGCTTTAAAACCACGCAATGACTTATAAATTTGCTAAGTGGTACTGCTACGAAATCGGAAGAAATCGCAAGTAACGTACTGGAACATTTCCTATATGTGTTTAAATGTGACGTTTTGTAACATTAGGTTGTTCATATCTCGACATGATTCGTTCGACGCACTCGTTCCCCAAAAAAGTATCTTTGTGTGAGACAATATGACACAACGGACGAAGGATTTTAACAACCTTACCCAGACAATGGGAGTTGCGGTGTTCATTTTGAAATTTATCGGACCCTTCCGTAAAGATAATTTTCGGAGCGAGTAGCAAAAATTTCTCGTTTGCATGTTCTTTCATCAAGACCAAGAGCCAGCGGGCCAGCCATGACGCGTCCACTGGTACGTCTTCCCGTAATAAGTTAGTTGATAGTTGTGACACTTACATTTGTGAGAGAGTGCTATTTAAAGATTTCGTTTAAAATTAAGTTTCAATTTTCTGTAAAGGTTGAAATTTGGGTCGCCACTTTAAGTTCATGTTTTTTTTTCTGAGATCTTTATTGAATGTTTTTTTCTTGTTTTTTTAAAATTATCCCTCCATTAGGTGTATCAAACTATCCAAACATAATCTACCTCACACAACCTAGCGATTCTTGAGTAGCCGTTGGGTTTGGATCGTGTGAATTAGTTGATTAGTAGGCCTTTATCCTCACGAAAATTCATTCTATGCATAAACAAACCATCGGGAAAGATCCATTGTAAAGACTAAGAATTGAAATAGTGGAGCTAAACGTAATATTCACCTTTAATAAACGCTCATTTCACCTCCATTGTTTTTATATTTTACTGAGACCCCGTACACAAGGATAAATAGATTTACAAATCCGTCAGTGGAGCATTGAATATAAGTTAATGGTAAGGTGAGGGTCGCTTTATTATTTCTTACTTTTATTTTCACAGGTTCGGATATTGAATAAATACAACTTTAGGGAGGAGACTTAGCGTGAAAGTCATCACTCAGAGGACAACATTCAACAGTCTCACCCAACACCGCTAGACACAAGCTGGCTCTGTGGCTCTGGAGAACAATGAGTGACCCTTACAGAAGGGGTGGTCCAGAGCGTTATTTGTGATATAAATGGCCGCCCTCATCCGCCCACTGCTTCACTAGGGTAGCCATCTTCATCAGCCCACTGCCTCATTAAGGTAACTGTCCTCATCCGCCCATTATGCCACCAAAATGGCTGGCCTCACCCGCCCACTTCCTCACTAACTCAGACAAACAGCCCCATCGTGCTGTATATGGGGTCCGGGTAATATAATCACAGGCGGAGGGAAACATGGGGATATCAATGAAGTTTTGGGCCGAAAAGGAAATTATGCGGTGCAGCAATGCGTATAAAAATCAGTACGCAACAGAATTTCAATGATGAAAATGCAATTTCTAGTTTGTTATGTCGATCGCAATCCATGTTAATAATAAAATTAACAGTACATTCGCAATATGACGAATAAACTGATTTAGTATGTAATAATGGAAAAATAATTCAATACCAAAGACTGTCATAACCATGAAAAAATAACAGCGCTCGTTTTCCAGAGACAAAAAAAAATACAGTATTTATTGATCAATCTTCATAAAACTTCATTGACACACACACACACACATTGATGACTTTCATGTAAATCAGTGACACAATATAAATTACAGTAGAGTTGTGTGTGGTAGTATAGGCATGAGACACTGATGTCATTTTTTATCATTTATCAATACTTAAGGAATTTTAGCGCTTCTTTCTTGCTTGATCATAAACAAAAGGTATCAGTTATTGGAAGTTGAGGAAGACGCATTCATGATTAACTACCAACGTTTGTGTCGGTCATAACAGAAAATCTTGTTTGATTTTGTGAATAATTTTTAGCGTAAAACAGATAGAAAAAGAATAACAGAGATGACAGAGGTGAACAAAATTAGTGACAGAGACAAACAAACAGTGACAGATGTAAACAAAGAAGAGTGCCAGGCAAACATAGAGTGTAACATGTAAACAAATATTAATAGGTAAACAAAGAGTGACAGAGGTAAAAAGAGAGAGATAGGGGTAAAAAATTATAAGAGGTAAACACAGAGAAAAAAATGATCGAGAGAAAAACTGAGTCAGAAAGATATTGACAGAGATAAATAGAGACAAAGAGAGAAATAAAGAGAGAAAAAGATAGAGCGCTAAAGAGAGAGAAAGAGAGAGATACGGAGAGAGAAAGAGAGCGATAAGGAGAGAGAAAGAGAGACATAAGAAGAAAGAGAAGAGAAATAACGAGAGAGAACCGGAGAGATAAGGAGAGAGAAAGAGGGGGAGATGAAGAGAGAGAAATAAAAGGAGATGAAGAGAGAAAGAAACACAAAATAGAGAGGGAAACAACATTCAAGATGGTCAGCTTTCTCAGGATTAAAGAGAGAAAACTTACAGTAAATTTTGGACGAAAATAATGAATGAGTGAGGGGCTGAGTAGTGAAGCATTGTTAAAAAGACCTTTGCTAACTAGACCACTGTTAACCAGACCTATGTTAACTAGATCAACGTTAACTAGATCACTGTTAAATAGACCTTGGTTACCTAGATCTTTGTAAACCAGACCTCTGTTAACTAGCCCATTGTAAACTAGACCTTTTTTAACCACACTATTGTTAACTAGACCTCTGTTAAGCAGACCTCTGTTAACTAGTCCATTGTAAACTACACCTTTGTTAACTAGACCTAATTTAACCATACCTTTGTTTATCAGACCTTTGTTAACTAGAACATTGTTAATAGACCATTGTTAAACAGACCATTGTTAACTAGACCATTGTTAACTAGACCATTTGTTAACCGGACCATTGTTAACCAGACCTTTGTTAACCACACCATTTTACCGTCCCATTGTTAACCATACCATTGGTATGGTCTGGTTAACATTGGTATGGCATACCAATGTTAACCAGACCATTGTGAACCAGAATTTGCTAGCTAGACCCTTGTTAACTAGACAAGTGTTAACTAGACCAGTGTTAACTAAACCATTGTTAACCAGACCATTGTTAACCAGACCATTGAGAACCAGACCTTTGTTAACTAAACCATTTTTAAACAAGAAAAATGTTGACAAGACCACCTGACCTGTTAATGACCAGAGAGCTGATGGAGAGATCATTTCTCATCAACCTGTTGCTCACCAAACCTTTATTACTCGATTTGTTTGTGTTCTAACTTTGATCTTTGTAATTAAGATTTAATTTTTGGTAAAAGATTCGGTATATTTCTGAAGTTGGGTCCATAGTGAACTATTTGGAATAGTTAAGGAAGATCAAGTCTCTATTGATGTTGAAGCTATGATGTTGATACTGCCTAGTAATTACACTAATTAGGTTAGATATAGACCTGTATAATTCTCTATATGTTGGTTAGTTGTAGCTCTAGATGCAATTTATAGGAGTTAGTCGCCGAGGCCAGAGTTAAGAAACGATGAACACTTGTAGAACATAAAACATGAGCAGTAACAGACAACATGGTAATGGCGAGACAACCTAATGTAAAATAACGATGATAATCCAAACACACCACAGACAGATCCAGAAGCTAGACTCTCTGTTCTAAAAGTCCAAACAAAAACGCACTTCAATAGCTTGATCCGTTTTTTCCAAAGAACGCACAAACAGTATAAAAAAAACTCGGCTCACCCGAAACACCAGAACAAACAAGCCAAAAAATAATCGACAAAAACGAACTATCTGAAAATATTGAATAGGAAAATAACGGTCAGAAATTATAATTTACAAATAATCGAATATGAAGAGTGCCATAGAACCCGGTATAATGGTTATTATACCTGAATATTACTGTAAAATATCATACGATTAACACAAAACGAAACTGGCTACTACATTAGGATTTATCGCTTCATATGCAAGTAAACAACGTATTGGAAAAAAATTAAATAAAAGTTACATTTTCAGAATAACTAATTTATTGGAAAAAATTTATTGCTACATGGATATTTAGGGTACAGTTATGGTCCTGAATATAAATCACTGGAAATAATAGAGGTTACGAATTTTAAAATTACTTAATACTTGTATCATATTTATCATTCCATGAATATCTAGTGTACATTTATGGTCAAAACTATGAATTACTGAAGAGAATTGTGGCGTTCCGATAATTAAAGTTAAATCTCAGCCCGGCCGTGTCAACACTCCCGGGTTTTATGGTAATGTAATGCATTGTTCAGTCACGGAAAAAAGTCCTATCAGTCCTTCATCCCAACCATGAACCCTGAGACTCTTGAACCTGTGAATCCGAGACATTACACAGTGTTAGGATCTTCCGTGACTGTACAGTGCTGAATATCCTGAACGTGGGATTAAATATATTAATTATGACTTGAGTTTTAGATACATAAATTATAATATAATGTGTCTTTGCGTTCAACATTTTGGCTTTAAAAAATATGCACGAAAACTTAATAAAAATGGTAACAGTATACCCATGAGGTTAATACTTGTAAAACGATGCAATTCTTGTATTTTTAACTATCATGTTTTCCTTTTTTTTTACATTCTATTTTCATTCTATCTTATATGTATGTGTATGTCTTTCTACTAATAAAATGTGTTTACGTGTTCATCTTCTTACCCAAGTTTACTTGTGTGATGCAGCCTGAAACTATAAAGATCAACATTTAAACGTATTGAAACTTAATTTTGGGCGAGAATTATCTTTTCGTATTTATTTATCATAGTACTAACCTAACCTAACCCAACCTAACCTAACCTAACCTAACCTGACCTAACCGAACCTAACCTAACAAAATTTATTTCCTAATAAAATAAAGAAAAATAACCCCCTATATTGGTGGTATGAGAATGATATTCCTATTGACTATATCCACGAATGGGAGAGGAAGCTTTCATGGTCTTGGAGCTACGGCGCTGACACACACACACACACACCACGGGCTCTTAAGATGAAGTAAGTTTGTTTACCCTAAAACATGGGGAAAACACATACACTACTTATAAACTTTATAAAATTGAATTCCAAAAGTAAGATTAATTGAATTAAAAAAATATATTGAAAATAAAACTCAAACTGTGTTGAATGCAATTAAATTAAATTTGGTGTTGGTTTACGAGTAGTCACAATTCTATGTTTATCTCCAACGAGGATAGAGGATATTTACATTGTGGCCGGCCGGTAGCACAGGAGCACCACAAAAGCTCCACAGTATTGCTCCTAAATCTACAGGAATGCTTATCACGTAGCGTAGGTTCGTATTGCCTCAGGAAATATTTCGGCAATGAACTTAAGATTTTTCCCCGGAAGAAACGTGACCAAAGTGGAGGCTTCAGTAAAAACATCTGAAACCAACACCAGCTTTATACACTTGATTTCTACCAAATTTTTTTTTCTGGACAGTTTTGGGCCAGCGGACTATAAAGAAATATATATGGAATTGTAGTTTATTATTATTTTTTTATAATATATTTCATTTCATTCATTAAAGACAACTGAAAAAAACAGAACCGGTATAATACTCTTTGGCAGTACAATACGCGGTAGAATTTAAGCATTCCTTACTATGAACGGTATCTGGTAGTATTTAATGACTTAGGGTTTATATGACGTCTTTTGTAAGAAACATCATCTAACATAGTTCGTGTAACCCTGACATAGTCCGTGTAACCCTGACGACAAGAGATGGGCGTTGTATCATGGCTCATCAAACAACGGATCGTAATTCTATTTAATGGCAATAGAATTAGGACCCGTTGTCTGATAAACCACGATACATTTCGACCTCATTAGTTTCTCTGATGAACTTTGGTGAAATATTCTTGCACAGTGCCCTCCCAGCTGCCTTAGAAACACGTTTATAACAAGAATATCCATACCGCTCGGGACCGACGCGACGTGCTCCAGCTCAGCAGGAAGTCAGTTTTATTGTTTTTTCCCACAGTCTCTCTACTGCGATGACGTGTACCAACAAACACGCTTCGTTTTCCGCCGAGTTATAAATAACAAGATTCCTCTATTTATTATTACTCACATCTTTCTTACATAATATTTGTTTTCTTTACAAATACAAAATAAATAACAGCTAAATAATTTCTAATGATACAGACGTCCTATTAACACCAAATTAACCACAAAGGTTGAGTGAGAAAGTTCTCTCAGAGGTGAAGACGCCTCATGCGAGTGTACGCTTCCTATTTCTGTTAAGTCTTCATACTCTACACTCACCATTTCTGTTGCTGGGATTAAGACAATTTTCCCTCCGAATCCCTTTTTCCTCTCAATGTTCTTTATCCCCTCCTTCCAGTTCCTGTCCTCCTTTTCTTTCAATTTCATTTTCCTTTCTTTCCTAAGTGAATCCCCCTCCCTTACAGAATGAGTCAGCCAATGTATCAATAGTTATTTTTTTGAATGTATTCATTAGGGTAAACCTTTACCTTACCTCTGTTTATTATGACACTCCTACCTTTACCTTACCTCTGTTTATTATGACACTCCTACCTTTACCTTACCTCCGTTTATTATGACACTCCTACCTTTACCTTACCTCAGTTTATTATGACACTCCTACCTTTACCTTACCTCTGTTTATTATGACACTCCTGCCTTTATCTTATATGTATTTATTATGACACTCCTACCCTTTACCTTACCTCCGTTTATTATGACACTCCTACCTTTAACTTACCTCTGTTTATTATGACACTCCTACCTTTACCTTACCTCCGTTTATTATGACACTCCTACCTTTACCTTACCTCAGTTTATTATGACACTCCTACCTTTACCTTACCTCTGTTTATTATGACACTTACCTTTTACCTTATCTGTGTTTATTATGACACTCCTACCTTTACCTTACCTCCGTTTATTATGACACTCCTGCCTTTACCTTACCTCCGTTTATTATGACACTCCTACCTTTACCTTACCTCTGTTTATTATGACACTCCTGCCTTTACCTTACCTCTGTTTATTATGACACTCCTACCTTTATCTTATCTGTGTTTATTAAGACACTCCTACCTTTACCTTACCTCTGTTTATTATGAAACTCCTGCCTTTACCTTATCTGTGTTTATTAAGACACTCCTGCCTTTACCTTACCTCTGTTTATTATGACACTCCTGCCTTTACCTTACCTGTGCTTATTATGACACTCCTGCCTTTAACATAAGAACATATTAATGGAGGGAACTGCAGCCGGCCAATTGGCCCAAACTGAACTGTCCCGTTTACACCCAACCCCAATCGCTCACATATCCGTCCAACCTATACTTGAAACTATCCAGCATATTCAAATTATTGATGTTGTCGGGTAACTTGTTCTACTCATCCACTACTCTATTTCCAAACCAATGTTTACCTATATCGTGCCTAAATCCAAATTTGTCTAATTTAAAATCATTGCTACGAGTTCGCTCCTGGTTGGATAGTTTGGGTACCTTTGTTATATCGCCTTTGTTTAACCCTGACTTTCATTTATACACCTCGAACATATTGCCCCTCATTCTACGTCTGTCGAGAGAGTGCAAATTAAGATGCTTTAACCTGTCTCTTTACTCGAGGTTCCAAATGCCCGAAATTAGTTTTGTCATTCTCCTCTGAATTCTTTCTAGGGATTCTATATCCCTTCTGTAGTAACGGACACCAGAACTGAACCTCGTAATCCAAGTGAGGTCTCACAAGCGCAAGATATACTGTAGTTTTAGGATAACCTCTCTAGTCTTGTAACTAACACTCCTTTGTATGAACCCAAGTACTTTGTTAGCCTTGTTTCGAGCAAATACACACTTTTGTCTTATTATTACTCCTAAGTTTATCTCATAGTCGGATTTTTGTATAACAACGTTGTTCATCTGATATCTGGTTTCTTTATTTACATCTCCTAGACAAAGTGCGTTACATTTTCCACACTAAATTTCACCTGCCATTTTTCAGACCATGCATTATTTTTTTTTAGATCTTCATGTATTTTGCCCTATTTTAGTGTCGTCATCAAATTTACTTATGTTGCTGTCTACGCCTATATCTACAGTATGTCATTTATGTATATGCTAAATATTAATGGTCCAAGTACTGAACCTTGTGGTACTCCACTATTGACATTACTCCAATCGGATTTAGTGCCGTAAATACTTACTCGGTTTCCTGTCCTGTAACCACGCCCTAATCCATTTTAGAATATCTCCTTCAATTCTTTGAGCCTCCACTTTTCGTATTGGTCTTTCGTGGGGGACTCTGTCGAAGGCTTTGCTAAAGTCGAGGTATACCACATCATAATCGTGTCCGTCATCCACTGATTCGAAAACAGTTGAAAAGAATGTTAATAGATTTGTCAGACATGAACGCCCACTTGTGAAGCCATGTTGGGAATCATTGATCAACTTGTGCTTCTCCAGGTGATTTCAAGTTGAGTTTACATTTTTTGCTTTCAGCAATTTGCCTACAATTAATGTTAAACTGATTGGACAGTAGTTAGAGGATAGTGATCTATCTCCTTTCTTGAAAATCGGTATCACATTCGCTATCCTCCAGGATTCGGCTACTACACCTGTTTTTAATGACATTTTAAACAAATTTTCTCAGTGCATACTAAGCTCTTCCTTAAATTCCTTTAATACTCTTGCAAATATCTCATTGGGACTTGGTGATTTATTAGGCTTTAGTTTGTCTATTTGTTTATTAACATCGTTACTTGTCACTACTCTCTCGCTCAATCTATTTTTTCACTACCTCTGTATGTAGTCGGTGCCTCGGGTATCATGTTTAAATTTCGGTGGTGAAAAGTATTGAAAAATATCTGTTAAGATTATTGGTCATTTCTCCATAGTTTTCCGCCAGCTCGCCGGGATCTGACTGTATTGGTCCAATCTTGTCTCTTGTTTTACCTGTGTTTATTATGCTATTATAAACAATGCATAGGCCAATGAAGTCAGACCTAAACAGTTCAGCCGAGAGTCGTGGCCAAGTTGACTGCAGCACCCACCAGTGAGATCCACACCCATATATAAGCACCCCTGGGAACCAATCACTATCTTCTGACGGATCCAAGAAGTTGTGGGTGGGGAACATGGCGAGCACAGAGAGTCCACCAAGCTGAGGTGTTTTTGGGTGGGTGCTGTAAGCCCCCAAATATTTTGTTGAAATCTGACCAATATCATGGACATTTTTAGGCCATTTCGAAGCCATGTGCACTTGATATTAGGCGATATTCTGATGTCAATATTAATTACTTTTAACTATACCAAAATGTTTGAGTACAATACTGCATTAAAGAAAAAGTATTGAAATTTTCTGATAAATAGGGTGTCCAGACCCCCAGAGCCCCCCTGAATCCGCCCCTGGTGAGGTTCTGTGACACCACACCACACCACACGATGTCTACTTGACCACGTGAGGTCCTTCATGTTAATACATGAGGAAGGGTTACTGCACCACGTGGCCTACGGGACCTCACACAGTAAGGCAAGAGACCAGCCCCTGCCATCAACTGCGAACTATAACTTGCTTGTTCAATTCATGTTCCTTCTCTTTTTAGTAATGAAACCATTTGTTAAAAGATCCCCCTACCCCATTTCTTTGTATGTAATAATTAATTTCTGTCCAGTGCTGAACTTTTTCAATATACCGTAAATAATAATAATAATAATGAAATTAATAATAATAATAATAATAATAATAATAATAATAATAATAATAATAATAATAATATTTTTATCATTATTATTATTATTATTACACTGTCCTGCATAGTTTTGAGGTTTGTGTATTATTAAGCTTTTCTGGGTGTATTTTGCATGCTGATCTCAAAAATGTTATCCATTTTGCTCAATCAGGTCAGAATTTTGTGCTATAGCATTTTAAGCGGAGATTCAGGTAAAATATTGGCATTTTTCGCTCAAAATGGGGTCCTCATATTCGTTCATTAAAAAAATCATCCGAGACATTGGCAAGCCTCACAAAAAAGATTTCGGTCAGTTTTAATGCCCTTACGATGCATTTAAATACACCCACGTGCTCGCCGGCCATTTAAATGTCCGCCGTGACCCAAAGGAAAAGAGTATATGTCCGTGTTTTTTTACATATATTTTCTCACAATTAAATTTCTTTTTCATCTGGTGGTACATGGCATGTTTCCTCTGTCTGTGGGATAGTCGAGCAGACAAGCAGCACTACATGCAACGTGACTGGCCTGCAAGAAGTGGACTTACTCCAGGTTCTCACAATGTTGTTGCCCATGCTCTGGTGAATCCGCAGAACATTCTTCTTCCGCCACTGCACATCAAGCTCGGTCTGTTCAAAAACTTTGTAAAGGCACTGGACAAAAAAAGCCAGGCTTTCAATTTTCTGAAAGAAAAATTTCCAAAAGTCAGTGAGGCAAAGCTGAATGCAGGAATTTTTGATGGCCCTCAGATCAGAGAGCTTTTCAAAGATCCCAAGTTTGATTGCAGCATGGATGTAAATGAGAAGAAAGCCTGGCATGCCTTTAAGTCTATTGTCTCCAATTTTCTTGGCAACTACAGAAGTCCAGAGTATGAACGAGTTGTTGAGGACCTACTTCTGAGCTACAAAGTTCTTGGTGCACGCATGTCCATCAAGATGCACTTCCTCAGCTCCCACTTGGACTACTTTCCAGAGAACTGTGGTGATGTGAGTGAGGAACAAGGAGAACGCTTCCATCAAGATATCCGTGTAATGGAGGAGCGGTACCAGGGTCGCTGGGATATCAACATGCTCGCCGACTACTGTTGGTGTCTGAAACGGGACGCCCCAGACACCAACCACCAAAGAAATTCTCTGCGACAGCCATTTATGCATGTCTAACTGTAAAGGCATCTATGTAGTTGACATATTTTGGTCCTATGTGTTGTGGTTACATTTCTTATGATATATTTTGCATAAAAATTTTGACATCATATTTAAGAATTTCGATTTTTTCCTAATTCCCATAGCATAAAAATCTGACCTGATTGGGCAAAATGAATGGCATTTTTGGAATCAGCACGCAAAATACATAAAGAATCAACTAAGAAACCCCGCACCTCATGAATTTTTTTTTCAAATGCAGCCCAGTGTTATTATTATTATTATTACATACACACACACACACACAGACGTAAAGTAGGGTAGGATTCTTTAAACTGGTTCACAATGGATATTTTTCTCGCAGAATCTTTCTTGTTTAGAAAAGAATAGCGACTTCATCAAAATGGATGGCAGTAAAATTATATGGTAAGGCGACTCATTACTGTATTCCCTTCAGCTCCTGATTCTTTTACCAAGAAAACTGGGCTTCTGTCAACTCCAGCATTATCACATCTCTACATTACATCCAGGTAATACCCGGAGAAAATATAAAGTCATAAGAATAGGGAAAACCAGGGTTACCATTTTCCCATGTGAGCTCGTCAGTATGTCAGCTTGTGATGGCTAAATCTCTCTGATGTATACAGCGAGGGAGTGCCAACCCCTCGGCTTTTGCTAGAAACGCTTTGTTCTTTTTAAAAGCTGCCGTTTCCCCTTCCTTTAACATTTCATTTTATGAACTTTTATTTCACATGATTGCATTACTGTTTCTTTACATGTTTATAGCCTAGTTTATTATGTAACTTAATCACCACTGAAGACCTGTACGTCACTGAGCTCATCACAATCTTTTTATTCTGCTCCAAGGGTAAACCTGTAAACAGATGTTAGGGAAGGCGCGTCTATTCTTCCCAGGAGGATACACCACTTACTTACTTCATCTTAGTAATTTTTGCTTTATGTCCCAATTATGTCCATATCTGAAGAATATTGCCGGCAGACACTGTCTTGTGACCCGTTAAAAGAGAATTTAAAGTAACTACCTTCTCCTGCAATAGTAAGGGGGAGACTTCATTTATGTGAAAGCAATAATTGATTGGCGAAGTATAACTAACAACTTTTACTGATGTCCACCATTGAAGTATTCCTGGAAAGTACCATAAACTCAGTTGACTATTATAACTAGTTGTTTGGCGAATGTCGTCGTGGCTAACTCTATTGTAAATATTTCCTTTAATACTTGTTCATCTGTGTAATTGATTCATGAGGAAGATCTGAAGCCAGCAGCAAAAGACGTCCAGATACAATAAATAACTCAACAGCTTCAGATATCTGAAAACAAAGTATAATACAATATGGAAGGGAATATTTCACTGTCATTACGAGAAATTTTATCGTGTGTTTTTATTATTTGCTTTGTAGAGAAAATTCAAATTATTTCCTAAAGTTGAATGTAGGAATGAATAAATACAGTATACAATTTGGATAACATAAAAAGTAACACATTAACTAAGTCAGCTTAGGTGACAAACTCCTCAAGGTTTATGACACAAATTAAAAATCATTCTTGTCTTGCATGAATCCAACGTGTGAGAGATTTTCGACGTGTTCTTTTCCCTCTTTCTATTTTTCAGTGAATATACGTCACTTTCTTTCTCTCTCTCTCTCCCCCCTTAAGGGTTTAATCTAAATTCATAACTTCTCCTATTTGACTTTAATGGCGTTTTTCCAGCCTCGTGCTTTTACTGCGGTATCTCCTTTACAAACCATTGCCACCTACACGTTCTACCTGCCTCCTTTCCTTTTCCCGTCCAGTTTTTCTCCTGAGTTGTGCCCGTTGTCCACACACCAACTTTCTTGCTTTTTCTTTATTTTTTTCAGATATCCAACTATGTTCACTCACTTTTAAAGGGTTCAGTCTCCGTAGAAGCCAGTTGGGTTAACTTATCGTAGAAGCAAGAAAATTTACT
Source organism: Homarus americanus (assembly GCF_018991925.1). NCBI lineage: Eukaryota > Metazoa > Arthropoda > Malacostraca > Decapoda > Nephropidae > Homarus > Homarus americanus. The sequence goes on along the minus strand of NW_024712203.1, from coordinate 93,134 downwards.
GTTCTTAAAAGCTAGTCGGCTTCACCCATCGAAAATTCAGCAGAATTCGAATTTCTGTTGAAGCCAGCTGGTTTTGTTTCTCCTAGAAGTCAGCAGAGATCAACCCCCACGATAGCCTGTAGTGTTCACTTCCATGGTCACCAGCAGGGATGTCTTCTTCGGAGAGCCAGCACGTTAGTCAGCTGGTTAGTTAGCTTGTTTTATGGTATTATGTATCTGTCAACACCAAAAACTACACAATTAGCGGGCATTATGTGACTGAGGATACCAATTCTCACAGCAGTGGCTACAGCCAACTGAGGGGGCGGTCTCCCGACCTTTCTTCTCAGTGACGTCATGCGCAAGCTGGGTCGCATTTTGGGTCAGGTGTGGGATGACCTCCTCTTCTGTAGACCTTGGGGCCACCTAGGCGTGAATTTGTTTAAGGTGTAGATGCTGTCGCCAGCACAACAACCACACCCTAAAATAACGAGCATGACCCAGTGTCAAGTCCGAGAAGACTGTACAACTCTCCAACTGCACTGGCTAATCATAACCCCAGAACACGATCCGCAAATCGATTAACATCCAGGTTCCGAATTAATGCTTGGTAGATAGGCAAATGGTGAAAAAAAACCTTATCCATAGTTTCACTCTGCCGGAGAATCGAACCCGGGCCCACTTGTTGCGAGGTCGCCAAAATCACATAATTTTTTTTTTTTTTTGCTCTTTCGGAACCTGGCTAGCACGTTCGTATTTGTATTATTATGTCGACTTAATTATGTGTTACAAAATCACTTGCGAGTTTTTCATTGTTCTTTTCGATAATATTTACTTATTCAAAGAAAAATGTCAACAAATAAATGACTTAATTAATGTGAAAATAATCAAATAAAAATGGAACTCCACCAAATATATACTGTATATTATAATACTAAATAGGGATAAATGCCGATTAGTGATAACTTCTATGTATTTTTCTTTTTTGGAACAAAACGATCCTGTAGATCACAAATATACATACAAATGAATACCTTCATATAAACTTTAACCAAACCTAACTTAGCCTAACCTAACCTTAAAGTATAATTTAGCCATCATATGACAGTAAACGACGTTTTAACTGAAACAGACTAAATTTTACCATATACGAATTAATCTTAAGTTGTGATAATAAAACCAGAAAGTTATCTCTATGTGACTAAAACGACTAATGATTTGCAAAAGCTTAATCGTAGACAATATAATCCTGGCCATTAAACTAAATATGGAAAATTGCCTAATATGAATAACTTCTATGTATTAATTTAAGCTTCTAACTGGCCATTGGCGATTATGTACTTCATAATACTAAGGTATTAATGAATTGTTTAATAGAAAACTTAAACTAACTAAACCTCACCCTAGCAAACATAACCTTCAGTAAGTGTTATTTTTTTATTTTTTTATTTTTTTTGCTAGTCAAGCTCCGACAGAAGACTAGCTAGATCCACGAACAACTCTTTCGGAGCTTAGCCAGCACGCTCGTATTTGTACTATCATCTCGACTTAAAGTATAATTATGTCATCATATGAGAGTAAACGACGTTTTAACTGAAACTGAAAAAAAATTTATTTACGAATTAATCTGAATTAAGTTGTAATGGTTACACCAAAAAGTTATCTCTATTTGACTAAAAAGACTGATGGTGTGTAAAAGCTTAATCATAGAATATATAATCCTGGCCTTTAAACTAAATAGGGATATTACCTAATGTCGATAACTTCTATGTATTATTTTAAGCTTCTAACTGGCCATTGGCGATCATATACAGTCACCAAAAAAGTCCTGTCGCGAAACACGAACCCAGAGATTCAGACTCGTGAACCCGAAGCAGTAGACACTTGATACATTATTCTGTCCATAAATACTTCGGATTCAAGAGTCTGATTTTCGGGGTTCATGGCTCGCGACAGGACTTTTTTGGGTGACTGTACTTATCGAATATTACCTAAGCGTTATTAATTGTTATTTCGTCTTAAATACAGGATAATCATCATGGGTAATATGATGTTATGATACTGCATATTCTAAAAATAAGTAAATGTGAACGTAAGTTTCGGAGAAAACTATTACATCTGAAGCCACTCAAAACAATAGTAAAGGCTTAAACTAAATATATATATATATATATATATATATATATATATATATATATATATATATATATATATATATATACTTCATTTTTAGTCCATATAACACGCGATCTTTGAACATATAATCAACGACCTCACCAGCCAGGACTCGAACCCTAGACCTACTGGGTGGGACTAGGGAACGCTACGACCAACCCACAAGGACACTAAAAGCAGTCCTAGGCTCTGTTATATTTCACACAAAGCCTGTTCATCGAGCTGATGGCGCTGTGAACCTCATTGGGAACTGCCCGTGCCGCGTATGTGGTGTCAGTAGCGTTCCCCGGTCACAGTCGTGGGCCGTGGGTTCGAAACCTGGCGGGGTGAGGTGTTGATACATATATATATATATATATATATATATATATATATATATATATATATATATATATATATATATATATATATATATATATATATATATATATATATATATATATATTTTGTTACGAGTTGGGGATTTAGAATATAGTTAAAAGTCTGCCAGATCCCAACAGGCAACAACAACAAAAAAACAAAGACAATCGGACTATAAAAGGGTAGACAAAGGATGCGAGTTTTTGTTGTGTATAATAAAGTACCATAAATTCCTTAACAAATATTCAGCTATCTATAATTTACCCTTAACCATACTTAACCTAAACATTAACAGTATATACATATTTATACAACATACAATAATTTGAAGCAAGGTGGAGGGGGGAGGCAATACAAGATTACAAATACTTAAGTGCGGAGCTGAGATGGCTGACGAGTAAGGCTGAGTATTGTAGAAGACGGTAGGTAGTCACTGTGCCGTAGGTTTAGAGGATAGGTGATCCTGTGGTCACTTCCCAGAGTGTAGTCCTCTCTCCTCGAATTGGAGCTGACAAAGAAGACTTTGAGGAGGTGACGCAACAACCAGGATAGGGAGAAGGGAAACCCGGGAGTGGTAACTAAGACGAGTCATACTCGTGTTTCGTCCCTAGATGGCGTTGCTCGTGGTGCTGGGTAGGTAGATCAAGACAATTGGTGGAGGGGTTCGTAACACAACCCCCATCCAAAGACCTCCATAGCGCGGGCGCGAAAGAGGTGATCACCTGGTGCGTCTGGAGAGTAGCTGCTGCATTTCCACTGGAGCTCGGGATAAGGAGTCCCCAATCAGGTTGTCCACCCACTTTATGTGCCGGACTTGTAGATTATAGGGCTGGGTGAGGAGAGCCCAGAGGAGGATTCGCTGGTTGGAGGTCTTGTTGGTTTGGATTTGGGATCCAGGGAACTACTTTTAGCAATTCGACACTTTGGGTGTTTACAAGACTGGATCGTATGGCCTGGGTTTTTACAGTAAGTACAAGTAAACTTGGTTGCATCAGGGGGGGGTAGGTGTGAGACCTTTCGACCTACCACTCACGCTCCCAAGGTTATCATCAGAGGAGGACCTAACATGTCGGGAAGTACCACGTTCTCTACTGCCCAGTGACTCCACCAGCAAGGCGTACGCATCAGCCAGCTCAGCAGCACGCCCTAAATTAACCTCTCCACGCTCCTCCACATGCTTCAAGATGTGAAATGGTATCTTGCTCTTCCACTCCTCCAGGACTACCAAATTTAACAAATCCTGAAATGTGGAGGTCTCTGTAGCCTCTAACCACTTCTTAAAAACCTAAGCTTTTCTTGAGCAAACTCAACAAAGGTGTGTGAAAATGGTTTGGTTAGTTTACGAAACTTCTGCCGGTATCCATCTGGCGTGATAGCATAAGAGGTGAGGATATTCTTTTTTACGTTATCATAGTCATCAGTCTGGTCTAAACAGTTATAAACTCTACGAGCCTTACCACATAATTTAGGAACTAACACCGACACCCACTGGTCCTTTGGCCACTCATTCTTCACGGCTATTTTCTCAAAAATCCTAAATGACCCGTCCATATCGGATTCATCAAACCCGGGAACAAGGGAAGAAGCATTAGCAGGGTTAAAAGCAGCTAGTTTCTCTCTTAATGCCACTTCTTTTGATTTAAACTCCGATGTTAAGGTGACTTCTATCTCTCTCACCTGTAGTTCTTTCAGTCTAACCTCCTGCTCCAACTTGGCCTGTTCCAACCTTTCCTCCTGCTCCAACTTGTCCTGTTCCAACTCGAGTTCTTTCATTTTGATTTGGAACTCGAACCTAGCTCGTTCTAGTTCTAAGGCGTCTACTCTTTGTGCTTTTTCTTGAGGGCTAGCCAGACCTGAGGCAACTTCTGAGTGAGGAGGGGTGGTGGATAGTGGCTGAAGTTTCTTGGACATGGGCGTTAATCGGTCAACAGCGGATTCTTTTAAAACTTCTTGTTGAACCAACACTTCAATCACATGATTTTTTAACATTTCCTCAGTCAGTTGCTGTGAAACTGGGATATTGTAATAGTTGGCTATTTCTTTCCATTCTTTCTTCAGGATATTAACACGTAATTTAGCTACGGAAGGATTTTCAATAAAATCCTGGAGATCAAAACCTGAGGTGGCCATTGTTAAGAAAAATAGGATAAATTAACTAATGGTCAAAAGATAAGATAAGTGGATTACCCTAGAAAATATCACGGCAGTGGATAACCAGAAAGTCCCGAAACTAACCAAGTTATACCTAGGGAAATTACACTTATGATTATTGTTCTTCTGAGAAGATCCTTAGATAAGGATAAGAGACTTGAAAGAGGTAGGGCGTATTACGGCATTAATATAAAGATCCGGATTAACAACCCTGATATACTTGAAAGAGGAAGGGCGTATTACGGCATTTATATAAAGATCCGGATTAACAACCCTGGAGTTTGGTATGATTGACCCTGAATGAGATAATGAGAAGAACAATAATTGAGGCTTTTATAATTATGGGGTCCTGGTAGAGCGGGGCGTCCCAAGATATCACTTCACCCTAAACTAGTGACTATGGAACAGCCTACTCTGGAGTGAGGGTACGGCATTAAACAGATCCGGATTCTTCCCTACACTCGATAAGACTTACTACACGACTGCCACGTGTAATAACAGGTAAGCCTTATGACACTTGGAACCTAATATCCTACGTCTGTCACTCTTACTGTACGATAATACCAATATATGCACACATATGAAGGAAACTTTAAACCACCGTAAAGCAATTGTGAACAGAAGTGACTGGGAGGAATAATTAACAAGGAGTTACAAGGGAGGAAGGAATATGGTACTTAAGGTCGAGTCCTGTCACGGTCGCCATTTGTTACGAGTTGGGGATTTAGAATATAGTTAAAAGTCTACCCAGATCCCAACAGGCAACAACAACAAAAAAACAAAGACAATCGGACTATAAAAGGGTAGACAAAGGATGCGAGTTTTTGTTGTGTATAATAAAGTACCATAAATTCCTTAACAAAATATTCAGCTATCTATAATTTACCCTTAACCATACTTAACCTAAACATTAACAGTATATACATATTTATACAACATACAATAATTTGAAGCAAGGTGGAGGGGGGAGAGGCAATACAAGATTACAAATACTTAAGTGAGGAGCTGAGATGGCTGACGAGTAAGGCTGAGTATTGTAGAAGACGGTAGGTAGTCACTGTGCCGTAGGTTTAGAGGATAGGTGATCCTGTGGTCACTTCCCAGAGTGTAGTCCTCTCTCCTCGAATTGGAGCTGACAAAGAAGACTTTGAGGAGGTGAGGCAACAACCAGGATAGGGAGAAGGGAAACCCCGGAGTGGTAACTAAGACGAGTCATACTCGTGTTTCGTCCCTAGATGGCGTTGCTCGTGGTGCTGGGTAGGTAGATCAAGACAATAGATGGCGTGGTTCGTAGTGCTGGGTAGGTAGATCATGACAATTGGTGGAGGGGTTCGTAACACAATATATATATATATATATATATATATATACATATATATATATGTATATATATATATATATATATATACCTTGATAAAATCACACAGGAAAATGGAAACAATAGAGCATCTTAGCTTTCGTCTTTATTCAAGACATCTTCAGAGGCAACTGAATTACAAGGACCGAGAGAGGCTTAAGTACACAGGGTGACCTTACTAATCATAAGGTCAGGTCATAACCACGACATCCACTAATCCGCACACCAACACCACCACTTCACTAGTCGGGAATCGAAACCTGGACTTCTGCGTGTGAACAGGGAACGCTACCACTGCGCCAAAGGACAACAAGAGCAATATTAGGCTTTGTTCTAATCCACACAAAGCCTGTTCAACATGCTTGTTAAGAGCCGTGAACCTCTATTGTGTGGAATAGAACTAATCCTAGGATTTATTTCCTGTCTTTGTGGTGTGGTGGGAGCGATCCCTGTTCACAATCAGAAGTCCAGGGTTCGATTCCCGACTAGTGAGGTATTGCTTGTTTATGAAAGGCCTCGTGCTGTATGGACTTATATATATATATATATATATATATATATATATATATATATATATATATATATATTTAATGGGGTAATTTAATTTAACAAAAAGATGTTGTTTTATTAGTGGTCGAGTTAAGTTACAAGCTTTTAGTACAAAGTTAAAAGTTGCAATATTACATTTTACCTCTAATATTTTATTTTCAAATCCAAGAGCATTAATTGAGAACCAAAAACTAAGGAAGCGATTTTAAACATTAGTAAATATTTACTTTACCAGGGCAGGTAATTAGTTGATGGCGTGGAAAGATGGTCGAGGAGGACGAGGAGTGTTGGGCAGGAGGGTGTGCAACCACTCACCTCCACTCACCTCAGTCAAGAAAAAACTTATAAAAATTTGCATAAAGTGATTATGGTAAATAGCTGAGCTGCAAGTTGTGTTAATTTACTTCATCTTCCTCCCACTACGCTCACTGACCCTTACCATGATGTGTGTGTGTGTAAGTGTGCGCACACAGGGTGGTGAAATGCGTCAGTGGCAGCATTATGTTAGTGTTAAAGTGCAAGAACTGCTTGCCCCCTCTCGTTTTCAGCTACCGCCGCTGGCTCACCCTCGTGGTGAACACGGGAAGCAACTTGCATTAGTCTTCCCCTGCCTCGTGGGTCCAGGATAGACCAGCAGGGGATCTCGGAGTAGCACTAAGCCCCAGAGGGACGGCGCATACGCCCACTGGCATGTGGACACGTTCTGGTGCCTACCAGCCATTCCCTTGCTGCCTTGCAGATCAATTTTGATAGGGATAAGGCTACGAGAATAAACCCCGAACGAAAAATCTGCGGTGGAACCCTGCATCAGGCAGACATGCTTACAGAGCTCCAACAAGACCCCAACGGCGGTATAGGCGGAAGAGGTTACCACCATGGAAACCTAACGACTACACCGGCGGACAATAGCAATGCCTGATGGACAGGCTATTAAGACGAAACCCAACAAACTGGGCTATCGGCAGTTCATTGCAACTCTCCCTCTTCCTTGTCGTTGCAACAATTGCACCACTGGATCAGGAAAAGGGAGAGCCAAGATGTGTGGTTGCAGCCTGCGCTCCTGCCTCACCACATAAATCAACTCACACGCAACATCCTCCAACTCATTATACCTCTCATCATCATCAAAACCCCTATGCCCCAAAAATTCCTATGGCGACAGAAGACTGGCAACGGGGGCAGGCAGAAATGACTGCCGAGGGTCTCTAGTAACAACTCTGCATATGGGCGGCACAGATAAGATGGTCAATTATGCACTGGGATTTAGGCAGCAGTGCAACCCGGTCCTGTCTATGCACATGGGCAACCGCACCCAGTAAGGTCATCCTAATGCGGTCGAAAACATAATCAAAATCACAGATCCAAACAAAAACAAACCCTACAACCTCTTTTGGCCGCTGCATGGCATGTCAGGACCCTACTGGATACTGACACAAATGAGCGTCCTGAAAGAAGAACTGCCTTTGTGGCAAAAGAGGTATAACATCGACATAGCAGCCATTAGTGAGTCCCGGCTCCCAGATGAGGGCCAACTCACAGAACGGGGGTCTGGGGTCTGGCTATACCTTATTCTGGAATGGTAAGTCTTCTGTGGTGAGAAACCGCATTTATGGAGTTGACTTTGTCATCCGTCAACGCATCCTACACAGGCTAACTAAAATGCCTATTGAGATCAACGAGCGCTTCATGAAGCTTCAAGTCCTACTGAATCACTCACTTCGTGTCTTTTTCATCAGTGTATACGCCCCAACACTGGATGCAGAGGATGACATCAAGGAGGCCTTTTACTTCGAGCTCGACAGAGGTCGGCCTTTATCCCCAGAGAAGACAAGGTTGTACTCCTTGGTGACTTCAATGCCAGAGTTGCCTGAGATGCTAACATTTGTCAGAGAACCATAGGAATAAATGGACTAGGCAAGTGTAATCCCAACGGCATACTCCTCCTCAGCAAGTGTGCTGCTCATAACCTCACTATCACCAATACCTTGTTTCGGCAGGACGACAAGTTCAAGGGTTCGTGGCAACACCCACGATCCAAACACTGGCATCTCATTAACTACATCATTGTAAGAGAAAGAAATTGCCGAGATGTCTTCATCACCCGTGCTATTCGTTGCTCAGACCACTGTGATACTGATCATTGACTTGTCAGAGCCAAGCTCTCACTTTACGTCGCTCCAAAACGGCGAAGGCAGCAAACCTCCAGAAGACGTTTTAATACTAAGCGTCTGAAGGACCCAGTAGTAGCACATGCTTTCAGAGAACAGCTCGAACATGGGCTTGTAAACAACCCAACAGCAAACAACGCGAATCCCAGTGTCAAATGGGATACTGTCAACACTGTTATGACAAAATCCTGCAGAGAGACTCTCGACCAGACCAAAAGAACACACCAGGACTAGTTTGATGAAAATGACCTGGCAATCAGAGTACTCATCGATGATATCGTAGCGCTTTTACTGACTGGTAAAACAACCTTCAGTGTCGGACCAAAGCTGATACCTTCCGCAAGAAGAAAGCTGTGACCCAGCGAGAACTTCGCAATCTAAAGAATGACTGGATTAAAAATAAACCAGGTGAAATACAAAAAAATGCACATCAGCACAAGATGCGTGAATTTTTCAATTTCATTAAAACGTTTTACGGGCCAATCACTCGTGGAGCAGCCCCCCTCCGCTCATCTGACGGTAACTTCATAATTAAAAACGATGGCAAGAGCACTACCATTCATTGCTTAACCGAAACACCGACGTGGATGTCCTTACTACCCAGCAGATCATTTGGCATCCAGAGCTGAGCCACTTCAGCTATCCTCCATCCTCGATGAGGTTGATACTGCCATCAAACAGATGAAAAATAGCAAAGCCTCAGGGCCTAATGGAATCCCGGCCGAGGTGTATAAAGCAGGAGGACCTCTGCTTACCAGCCGTCTCCACTCTCTCTTGGGGAATATATGGGAAAAGGAGGAAATCCCCAAGCTCTTAACGACGCCCTCATTTCCTATATTTATAAAAATAAAGGGGACCGGTCAGACTGTGATAACTACTGCAGGATCTCGCTGCTCCCCGGAGCTGGAAAGATTATCGCCCGAGACCCCCTAAACAGACTTCTTCATGAGGCGGAAAACTTCCTCCCAGAATCTCAATGTAGTTTTAGACCATCACATGGCACCTCTGACATGATCTTTGCTGGTCGCCAGATACAGGAAAAGTGCAGAGAACAGCGTCGTGAACTGTACATGACTTTCATCGACCTAACCAAGGCCCTCGACTCAGTCAACAAAGAAGCCCTCTGATGGACCCTCAGCCGTTTTGGCTGCCCACCAAATTTCACTCCATTGTGACGCAACTCCACGACAGTGTACTGCACAACGGCACCCAGTCTGAGTTCTTCCCCATCCACACAGGGGTTAAACAAGGGTGTGTACTGTCACTAACTCTCTTTTCCATTTTCTTGGCTGCCTTCCTTATTCGTGCCAGCACCAATTTAGCCGGGGGGTGGACATCGAGAACTGGGTTGAAGGGGGTCTTTTCAACATAAGACAACTCCAGACGAGAACTTTTACTAAGGTGTCGGCAGCTTCCATTACTGAACTTCAGTATGCAGACGACCTCAACCTTGTTGCTCACACTGACACGACCTACAGGAGATCCTGAACAGCTACGCAGATGCGCATGTATACTTCGGCCTTGAGGTGAAAGTAAGTAAAACTCATATTCTCTTTCAAATTGCCCCAGGTTCAGACACTCCTCAACCATCCATCCAGTTTACCGTTACTACCCTCAATAATGTTACCCACTTTCGGTATCTCGGCTCCCACCTGTCCACCACCGCAGCCATTGATGAAAAGATTCAGCATCGGATCATATGTGCATCTCAAGCCTGTGGCAGACTCCGAAACTGTGTCTTCAGCTGCAGGGAGCTGAAATTATCTACAAAGCTGCACGTATATCGAGCAGTGGTCTTCCCCACCCAGCTATATGACAGCGAGACATGGGTCACATACAGGAGGCATCTTAAGGCACTTGAAAACTTTCACCAACGTAGTCTACGTTCCATCCTCTGAGTTTGTTGGGAAGACAAGAGAACAAATGCCAGTATTCTTGCTGACACCAACTGTAGCAGCAGCGAGGCTACCATTATCCATGAACAACTACGCTGGACTGGCTATGTTACCTGCATGGATGATAGTAGAGAGCCAAAGCAGTTACTTTACAGTCACCTAACGAATAGTAAACGTAACGCCGGCGGGGAATTGAAAAGGCAAAAGTATAGTCTTAAGACAAACTTGAAAATGTGCCAAATCGACCCCCTCACCTGAAAGTCGATTACTCCACATCGTAATGCTTGGAGGAACACCACACGAGAAGGTGTCAATACTTTTGAGTTAGCACGACTGTAAACCAAGGCAGACAAGCGCCAACTCCGGAAAGACGGTGCCACCGCCCCTCCCGCACTAGAAGCTGCCCCCTACATGTGCAACGAATGTGAACGACCCTGCGGGTCTCGTATTGGCCTCTTTAGTCACCTCAAAACTCACCAACCTAGGTGACAAACTTAATAACTCGTATCATTGTATCAAGGCTGGATGATCGTCATACTAGATTCCTAGTGACAGCAAAGTAGCAGTTGTAGTAGTGTGTGTGTGTGTGTGTAATGATAAAAATAATATTAATAGAAATCAACAGTTTATTGAAAAAATACTGCAGCCTGAAGGCTGAAAATATACACTAGACAAAAATTACTTCTTACATATAAAGACATGGGGTGGATGGGTCGTTTAACAAAATCTTTCATTGCTGAAAGGAGAAGGAACATGAATTGAACATACAAATTATTATAGTTTGCAGCTGATGGTTTAGGCTGGTCTCTTGCCACACTGTGTGAGGACACATTGGCCCGTTCGTAAATGTAAATATGAAGGACCTCACGTGGTCATGGAGACACCAGGTGGTGTGGTGTTCATGTGATAAGAACATTGGAACATAAGAAAATAGGGAGTCTTCAATAGGTCGGCTGGCCTGTGCATAGCAGCTCCTGTCGAGAGTTACTACCACTCTCTATCATCCATGAATCTATCTAGCCTCCTTTTAAAACTTTCCAGCGTTCCAGCACTTACTACAAAGTTGCTAAGCTTGTTCCACTCGTCCACCACCCTATTTGTGAACCAGTTCCTTCCTATCTCCCTCCTAAACCTAACTTATCCAACTTAAATCCGTTTGCTATAGTCCTATCCTGCTCGGATACTATAAGAACTTTATCTATATCTCCTTTACTGATTCCTTTCACCCACTTAAATACTTCTATCATATCTCCCCGCACTCTTCGTCTTTCTAGGGAATGCAAGTTTAGTTTCTTTAACCTATCTTGATATGGAAGGTTTCTAAGTCCCGGAATCATTTTCGTCATTCTTCGCTGCACCGACTCCAGTGAATTGATATCCACTCTATAATAAGGGCACCAGAACTGAACCGCGGCCTGACTAGCTCAAGATATAGTTGCAACAAGTGATCGTGGGCCCTTCGTGCCGGGGGGAGTCCTGTGGTACAGTTTACGGAGGCGTGAAAGTTCGAACGCTCGCGCTTGGCTAGTGCGCAACCGTTGTCCGGCTGACAGCGTACAGCGACATCGTTTTCCAGATTGGCGTGGTTGTTATAATCATGGTGGTGGCTGTTATAATCATATTCGTCGTTGTTATAATCATAGTCGTGGTTGTTATAATCACAGTCGTGGTTGCTATAATCATGGTCGTGGGTGATATAATCATCGTCGTGGTTGTTATAATCATGGTCGTGGTTGTTATAATCGTGGTCGTTTTTGTTATAATCATGGTCGTGGTTGTTATGATCATAGTTGTGGTTGTAAGGATCATAGTCGTGGTTGTTATAATCATGGTCGTGGTTGTTATAATCATGGTCGTGGTTGTTATAATCATGGTCGTGGTTGTTGTAATCATAGTCGTGTTTGTTATAATCATGATCGTGGATGTTATAATCATGGTCGTGCATGGTTTTATAATCATAGTTGTGGTTGTTATAATCATGTTCCTGGTTGTTATAATCATGGTCGTGGTTGCTATAATCATGGTCGTGTTTGTTATAATCATAGTCGTGGGTATATAATCATAGTCGTGGTTGTTATAATTATGGTCGTGGTTGTTATAATCATGGTCGTGGTTGTTATAATCATTGTCGTATAATCATGGTCGTGGTTGTTATAATCATAATTATGGTCGTGGTTGTTATAATCATGGTCGTGGTTGTTATAATCATTGTCGTGGTTGTTATAATCATGGTCAATAAACCCCACACCTAATCTTTAATCTCAATAAACCCAGATTAACCTCTTTTTTTTTTATTGGGCACCCCCCTACATCCTTGTGTAAGGTGAAGCCCAGAAGCGTTTACAGTGCCCAACAGGGAAGCATGCTAAGTTCATGCTTGCCTGTATGTCTCATGAGTTAAGGGCATAGAAGCCTGAAGAGTCAAGGGCATAGAAGCCTGAAGAGTCAATGGTTTATGTCATCAAGTTATTGGAAGCTCCAACAACTTGTCCCTGAATACGAATTCGCAACTTTCGATTTACACCAGGTACCTACTTTACTGCTAGGTGAACAGGGACTAATGGGGGCTGGGAAGTATGTCCAAACAATTTCCACAGGCCCGGGAATCGAACCCATGACATCTCACTTGCGAAGGCAAGAGCGGTACCACTCTACCACCAGTACCCCCATTAACCTCACCAAATCAACAGAATTAGAGACCATTAGGATTGTACTACCAATACCGATACATTTCACACTGGTTTAATAACAAAACATTTAGTCACATTTCCAATAGCTAATGTCTTACGGATTAATTAATTAAATAAATATTCGCCATAAGGAGAGGTTAAAATCATAAATAAAATAATTAATATGAATCACTGATGATCATTCCGAGATAAATTATATTATGATGAGAAGTGACCTTGAATCTGGTTAGATTAGTTACCATCTGCTTAAGTCATCACCTGTGTTAAGTTATTATAGTCATCATCTACTTTAGTCAGTTTTAGGCCCATCTCACATGACTGACCGACTATCGATGTTCTTTCCGCGCGAGGGTGTTAGTTTTCAATGCGTCTTATTATTTATGCTGGTGGATGTAAGACCAGCTACCCTCACTGACGCAGCTATGGTCAATTTGGTGTTATTCTTGTTTATAAATGCCTTCTAATCTGTCTCAAGTCTATCAGTCCTGACTATTGCCATCCCAACTGTCTGTTCGTCTGCGTGGTGTTTGACTGTAAGCCCGTCTGTACTCTTTGTGTCGTCAAATTTGTCTGTCTTATCCATTGTTGGCGTGTGTCTGCCTGTTTGTCTAATGTGAACCAGTCAGTCAGCTGTCTGTATGTCTGTCTGTCATGTTAGTTGCCATATTGTCTATTTGTGCATGTATGAATCTGTCTATTTTTGTCAACCTCCTGTCTGTTTCACTGTCTAGTTTCACCCTGTGTAGTCATGTCTGTCTGTCTGTATGTATGTGTCTGTTATCTTTGTCTTTTATAAGTCTGTCTGTCTGTCTGTCTTTCTGTGTGTCCTTGAATCTGTCTGTATTATGTCTTTTGTTTGTCCGCTTCTCTCTCTCTCCATTTTTATCCATACTATCTCTATCTTTATTTATATATCTCTCTCTCCATTACACTACTCATCATATTTAGCACTTTTTCTTCCGTATTAAATAGGTCATTTTAATATGGTATTCTGGGAACTTTAAAAAACACATCCCTCCATTCATACCTCAACTCTCACTATCCCTCTCTCCACGTCTGCTTTCCTCGCTCGCCTCTTAAGGATAATGATGTTTCTTCTCCTTCTCTTCTCCCTTTCTATCTTCTCCATGCATTCCTGTTATTATCTTTTTATCTCTTCTCCTTTTCCATGTACAGTCAGCCTCAGGAATAAGTATACACTGTAGCCTCGTAAGGTCCGAAAATGCACTGGTAACGTTGAAACTGCGCATGCAGACGCATGATGAAACTCAGCTCCCCCCACCTGTTATCTCTAACTATTATCTGTTTCCCCTTCTATTTTCTTCTATATACTCTTCTTCCTTTAGTTACTAATCCAAACAACATTAACAAAAAGTAGGCTTAGATAAAAAGTGGGGGGAAGAGGAGGGAGCCGTACGATAACTGCAATCGTCCGGCGGGCAGACAGCGTACAGCGACATCTTTTGCCAGCGTAAGTAAAATCGTTAATTAATGCCTTCCTAAAGTATCATCGACATGGAAACAGGTTTGTTCCACTCTACGATTTTTTTGCGATTTTTCCACCAAGTTTGATGAAAAACGATTGTGCCGTTTCGGCTGCCCAGAACAGACAGACAGACAGACAGACGCCTAGTCCTATAGTATATTAGATGCTAGCTTTTCCAGTATCTTACTCAAGGCTGGGAGGACTGATATGGGGCTGTAATTCTTGAAGAGACGTTTGTCCCCAGATTTTTTATATGTTGGGTGAACTTTAGCAATATTCAGTTTATCAGGAAAGACACCACTAGTGAAGGAGGAGTTACAAATGTGTAGGAGAACAGGTAGTAATAAGTGGGCTACTTTCTTAATGAAGCTCATTGGTATATTGTCTTCGCCTGCTGCTGCATCTTTGGGCATTTTTATGATGGCCAGTAATTCATCTGCTGTGACAGGGGATAAGAACAGCTCATTTTGCTGTCTGTTTTGCAGGTAGGCTCTAAATTCCTCATGGTGAACAGGGATGCTCTCTGCAAGATCTTTACCAACATTAATAAAATATTCATTGAAGTGGTTGGCAATAGGGGAGGGTTCCGTTACAACTGAATCATTTATCATAAAAGCTGAGTGGGGGGCCGAAGGCTGAGTGTTCCTGTTCTGAATAGAATTTATGACATTCCAGTTTTTCTTACTGTCGCCTGATGCTAACTGGAGCTTATTTGTATAATAGTTACGTCTGGCATTTCTAACTGCTTGAGTTACTCTATTTCTGAAACTTCGGTAAGCATCACCGAAAGTTATGGGTCTTTTTGCAAATTTCCTTTGGAGTTTGTGTGTTTCTTTTATCATTATCTTAATTTCGCTTGTGATATCGGGTTTGGAAATGGATACAGTTTTCACTCACTTAGTCTTGAGCGGGAAGCATTTATCAAAGCAAGCATTGAAGATGCAAGAGAAGTTGCAGCTGTTCACGTTAGGGTTGTCAGAGGCATAGACAAGATTCCAGTTAGCATTCATTAGGTTGTTTTAAAAAAGGAGGATGTTGTCGGTGTAGTAGTCTCTGTATTGGATTGAGACTCGACTAGACCTTTCAGGTCTTGTGGCTGTTTTATACATGGCAAAAACTGGGAAGTGATCTGAGATTTTGTTATAAATAATTCCACTTGCAAGATTGTGAGGAGTGTTGTTGGTCCAGATATGATCTATCACAGTGGCAGAGGTGGCAGTTACTCTAGTGGTTTTGGTTATAGTTTTGAAGAAGAGTTTAAAATGACAGGTAGCAAGAAGGTCTAATACTGAGGTGTCGGTTTCTGATTTTAATAGATCAAGGTTGAAATCTCCTGTTATGTAGCAATGTTTCCTCTCTGAGCATAAGCTCCGAAAATTTATCAAGAAAATTCCTCACATTAATGTGGGGTCTTCTGTAGATTACTCCTACTAGGATATTTCGTGTGTCGTTACGTAATTCAATGAAAACACTCTCCATGTACTCCTCCTGAACATTTAAATCATCTCTTACAGAAGTGTTATACTTGATATCAACATATAGGGCGACACCACCACTATGTCGTGACGTGTTGACGCAGTGTCTATTACAATTAGGAATGCCTTACAAATGGTCAATATCGTTAGTGAGTTTGGTCTCACAGAACCCAAGTACATCAAATTTGTGGGCAATAGAAGACAAACACTGATCTGAAAAGGTATCTAGATGAAGGGGAATACTGCTGATGTTATGGCTAATCAAGGAGAAGAAATGAGGTAGTAGGAGACTAAAACTAAACTTGGGAGAGTTAGGAAAGTAATAGTTACAGTTTGGGTTGGTGTAACCCAGTGAGTTTTGTAGAAAAGCATGAGAATCGATATGAGGGAGTATTGTGTCGACACCATGGGTAAATGGGGTGTAACACATACATTGTGGGAACATTGATACTAATTATGGAACAGTAAAAACTCAGGGTCAATGAGGTGTGAAAAAGGAAGATCTAAGAAAATTATAATAGTTGGGGGTAACGTACTCACAAGTGCTACAACCAACAGAATTAGGATGACCGGTACTGTTTTGAGGGTTGCTGATTTCCACCACTGAGGGTAGACGTGTAGTACTCGAGTTGGCCGGCAGGGGAGGAAACGCCTCACGTGGTAGCGACAGTGGCTGGTTCCCCCTCAGTGTGGAGGAGGTTCTAGAGGGGCTTGGTACAGCGGGTGGGTGAGTGGGCGGATGCCCACATGCCCAATCCCTACTACCTACTACCTTCTTTGTGGTGATGAAGCGTTAACCTTAGTGGTATTCTATTTTATATGCCATCTATTGATTCATCCATTTAACATGAGGGGGAAATAGTTTCATATTTAAAAGTATATAAAAGTGCATACACTTTTCACT
This sequence comes from Homarus americanus, assembly GCF_018991925.1. Classification (NCBI taxonomy): domain Eukaryota; kingdom Metazoa; phylum Arthropoda; class Malacostraca; order Decapoda; family Nephropidae; genus Homarus; species Homarus americanus. Next base: position 75,945 of record NW_024712203.1, on the reverse strand, counting down.
TTTAAGTTTTTGATAGAACATAAGCTTTTTTCTGCTTCCTTTTCATTTTTCATAATCTTCGGTCACTAAAATTTTCCAGAAGAGTGGTGATGATGAGGAGGAGGAGAGGAGGAGCGCATCGCAGTGATTCTTCAGTGATGATGAGCAGAGAGAGTCACTGGAGTAACCCATTGTACTATTTCATGCAGGATAAAATTAGCATGATTTACAGCTATTTTAAATTCTTATGACGTATCTTTTTGGCTGCCAATGTGGTCGACTTATACCCAAACTACGGCTAAAAAAGAAATGTCCTCAAAGTCAAGAGAATATTTTTCCTGCCCTCAGAATTTGTCTCACCATTTTCTTGGCAATAACATGATAATGTGTGTCTGCAGTCGAGTAATGAACCAGATAATTACATCTGCACTAATTGTGAGGACAAGGTGAGTCGCCACAGCCTCGTTACTGCACCGCATGTCTTACCACCCATGAACTTTCTCAGTTGTGTTGGTGGCGGTAACTGAGCCAAGGAATACACACAAGAGCACACTATAAGAATATATATATATATATATATATATATATATATATATATATATATATATATATATATATATATATATATATAGTGTGCTCTTGTGTTATACTCCATTATATATATATATATATATATATATATATATATATATATATATATATATATATATATATATATAAATATATATATATATATATATATATATATATATATATATATATATATATATATATATATATATATATATATATATATATACACTTCATTTTTAGTCCATATAACACGCGGAGTTTGAACATATAATCAACGACCTCACCAGCAAGGAATCGAACCCTCGACCTACTGGGTGGGACTAGGGAACGCTTACCGGCTAACCCACAAGGACACTAAAAGCAGTTCTAGACTCTGTTATATTTCACACAAAGCCTGTTCATCGAGCTGATGGCGCCGTGAACCTCATTGGGAAACTGCCCGTGCCTCGTATGTGGTGTCAGTAGCATTTTACCGAATCCAGCTTGATTATATGTTCAAAGTCCGCGTGTTATATGGACTAAAAATGAAGTATATATATGTACCTCACGTTTCATACCAGCGGATAAGATAAATCTTGATAAAATCACACAGGGAAAAGGGAAACACCGGAGCACCTTAGCTTTCGTCTTTATTCAAGACATCTTCAGAGGCAACTGGATTACATTGACAGAGAGAGGCTTAAATATACAGGGTGACCTTATTAAACATGAGGTCAGGTCACGAAAGACTAATTAGAAAGGTAAAAGCTCATGGCATCAAAGGTGACATCCTTAAATGGATTAGGGCGTGGTTACAGGACAGGAAACAGTGAGTGAGCATTAACGGCACTAAGTCCCATTGGAGCAACGTCACAAGTGGAGTTCCCCAAGGCTCAGTACTTGGACCATTATTATTTATTATATACATAAACGACATAGATATCGGCATTGACAGCAACATAAGTAAATTTGCTGATGACACTAAAATAGGCCGTGTTTTCAAATCTTACGAGGACTCGGCAAAACTACAGGAAGATCTAAACAAATTTTTCGAATGGTCTGAAAAATGGCAGATGAAATTCAACGTCGACAAATGTAAAGTACTCAGTATAGGAGATGTAGACAGGGAAACCAGATACCAGATGAACAACGATGCCATAGAGAAATCCGACTGCGAGAGAGATTTAGGAGTAATGATAAGTAGGAACCTTAAGCCAAGTAAACAATGTGTTTTTGCTCTTAACAAGGCTAATAAAGTACTTGGGTTCATACAAAGGAGTGTTAGTTACAAGACTAGCTAGGTCATCCTAAAACTGTATCTTGCTCTTGTGAGACCACACCTGGATTACGCAGTTCAGTTCTGGCCACCGTATTACAGAATGGATATAGAATCCTTGGAAAGAATTCAGAGGAGAATGACAAGAATAATCCCGGGCATTAGGAACCTTGAGTATAGAGACAGGTTAAAGCATCTTAATTTGCACTCCCTTGAGAGACGTAGAGCGAGGGGCGACCTGATAGAGGTGTATAAGTGGAAGGCAGGGCTAAACAAAGGGGTCATTACAAAGGTACTCAAACTTTCCAACCAGGAGCGAACTTGTAACAATGGTTTTAAATTAGACAAATTTAGATTTAGGCGTGAAATAGGTAAACACTGGTTTGAAAACAGTGTAGTGGATGAATGGAACAAGTTACCAAATATCATCATTAACTCGAATACGCTGAATTGCTTCAAACATAGGTTGGATGCTCATATGAGCAATAGGGGTTGGGTGTAAACGGGACTGCCCAGTATGGGCCAATAGGCCCTCTGCAGTTCCTTTGTATGAACCCAATTCCTTTGTATGAACCCACAAGATGATTTAAATACTTCTAAGGTTTTTTCCCAAGCAATGGGATGATTATTATTCCTAATATGAACGAACAGGGCACTGCTTTCAGATGCTGTTCTGATATTGTACTTATGTTTGATTCTGAGCCCAAGTCCACCAGCTCACAATCCTTAAATGAGCTACGACCCATTGTCATCACCCTAATACCTAGCATAATCTGCGAAAATTTCGTATTTGACTGGGCTTATGCTGATTTTGCAGCTGTCTTGTCAGCTTTCTCGTATACATAATACCGCCATCTGGAAAAACGAAAGACATCTGTGGCTGTCGCCTTCATCTGACCTAGTCCACAACAATTTAATCATCAACAAAACTATCAACCTCAGGTTTCGAAGAAGTCTTATACCATGTTACAGACTACCTAAGTGACTGACGCCAAGCTGTACGCTTCCGAGGGGATGTCTCCATTTTTCAGTCACTCACCTGTGGCGTCCCCCAAGGCCCCAAGATAAGACCACTCTGCTTCCTTATGCTTATCAATGATGCCCAAAGAGAAACTTCTGCTCGCTGGAAATATCTCGACGACTCCACCATTGGTTTCAGTGTCAACAACTCGACTCCCGACTACACTGCCATCCAGGATTTATTGAACAGTTTCCAAAATTGGGCCACCAAGAGCCACGTCACCATCAACCACACCAAGACCATGGTTTTGAACATCAACCTCTCCTTTGACCTTGAACCTCCTTCCATCACTTTGGGACCCAACACACTCCAGGTTGTGGACTCCACTAAGCTCCTTGGCGTCACTATAGATAACAAACTAAATTGGAAAACCCACGTCAGTAGAGTGATCAAATCCTCCAGTTTTCGTCTCCACCTCCTCCGCCGACTCAATTCCCTCGGAGTTCCTGTGCCCGAGCTCCTCAGTGTTTACTCAACATTCATAATTTCCAAGCTTACCTATGCCTCCCCTGCCTGGTCTTCCTCCCTAAATGCCACACAACGGAAACAACTAGAAAAAGTGCAAAAGAGGGCATGCAAGATTATTCTCTCCCCTTCCTACACCACATATTAAGAAGCGCTCAACACACTTACCCTCTCGGCTCTCTCGGACAATCACCACGACCTCATCTGCAAATTTGGTGAGAAGCTTCTGCACCATCCTCAACACCTGCTCCTACTTCCACCAGATATCCGTCGTCCGCAAATTGCTACTCGACGCCACAACCGCATCTAGCCCATACGAGCATGTACTGATCTCTATAAGAACAGCCCAGTCCCGATAATTGTAAAAATGATCAACAATTCGTAATCAACCATTGTATTCACTCCCAGCCAATCTTACCTTCTTGCACTGTCACTAAGTTGAAATGCCCTGTGGTATAACCTTCTCCCCACCTAGTTATTATATATCATATTTGTATCACTTATGTTCCTTGTACATTATTTGTCAATCAAGGGCCCCATTCCCCAATTATGTAACTGCATATTTTCAGCCTTCCGGCTGCCATGCTCTTTAAAAAAAACCGTTAATTATTATTTTTTTTCACACACATGGAAGGAAATAATGAAAAAAGACACAAATAACCGGATTATGTTATCTTTTAATGGTGTTGTTTCATTGCCTATTAAATAAGAAGCACATAAGAAGAACATCCGTGGCTGTGTTGTCCAGGCGACTCTTTACAAATGTGGTACAAAGCCCTAACACAACAGAACAATGCTTCCCAATTACTAAATGTGTCGACGCTACACCGAAGGAGTTGCCCGGAAAATTAAAAAATAAAAATAATAATTCTTGTAGAAAGAATGTATCGGTACCATTTGGTTTCACGACCTAGTTAAAAATATGTAGTCTTTAATGGTACCTGCGTACTTATTTACCTGGGCGAAAAGTACTGTATAGGTAAGTGTGTGTGTGTGTGTGTGTGTGTGTGTGTGTGTGTTAATCGTGGACTGATCATCAATCTTTTCGCTCTTTTCTTGGTAGGGATGACATTAGGTGAGAGAGGGTAGTAAATAATCTAGCCATGGAAGACTATTGATGAGGCCCCATTGATGCCGCTTATATCAGCAAATGTACCGAATAAGTTGATGTTTCTTATGTGTAATGAACACCTCTCACGTTTTAAATGAAGAGTAATATAAAGTACCTGATATGTACTATGAACTACGAGCACCATATACTACACATGACTTCAATAATAATAAAAAGGAAAAATACTTATGCTTCTATTACGAATTTAAAATAAAATTATTTGCCAATAAGTAGACTCATACCTGTACTAGTTTGTGTATATTTCCACGTTTTAAGATAATCTTCCTTCATTCACGGATTTTAAACCCATAGAAGTATTGTACTTGTATGAACCGAGACCCAAATATTTTATTTAGAAAATACCCTTAAAATTCAGATTGCGCACAGATATATAGTTAAATGCAATCGCCTGAAGATTGCCCCCCCCCCCCCACAAAGTGATCATCTGAAGATTTACCCCCAGTTTAACCCACCTGAATTTTAAACACCTTGGCGCTGGACTAAGTACTCAAATTAAAATTGCCCACCACAGTTTATCCTACCTTAATTTTAACCACCCCAATACAAAATAATGCACAATGAGGGTATTAAAGTAGTGTAGTTAAAAGAAATATACAAGAATGCACCACCACTCATCTCTGTGAATGATCAATTCCGGCTGAACCCTTGCTTGTGTAATAGGAGGGAGTGGGACAAGATTTATTGCTTGGACTATTTCCATGTAGCCAGTTTCTGTTTTGGTATTTGAGTTGATGATACTGAAGACCCTTACAGTAGTGTGTGTGTGGTGCTCGTCTCTGATGATGCTTCGACTTAGGAGAAAAGCAAGATTCATCTGGTTGTATGATAATCCCCGGATAGCTAATTTGGATTTGATTTGCTTGAAAATGTCTCGTGCACACTGCCCTAAAATTACATATCAATCAATCATCGTTTTCTCGAAAATGTTAACAAGCTGGGTTGTTTCGTCGATGTTAACTCCACAGGTATATTGCATAGACACATTTCTGAAGTGATATAAGAGAATTAGAAAAAAATGACCCAGTTCCTAATGAAAGCCGTGAAATTTTATGTCTGACAGTCTTTGGTCTGGCATTTCCATATAAAGCCACGTTTCGTCCGGTTCATATGATTATGGCAACTTTGACAATTAATCTCATGCTATAGATGTCCATGTTGTTTAATGAATACTCATACAGCAAAGGTAACTCGACAGTCTGGAAGATATTGCTTGCCTTGGTATCTGCTGCCTCACTGATTAAAAGGAAGCATATATCATAAAATATTGTCATAAAGGCAATGTCTCTCCAAGAAGAATTGATGGTAGACCTTAGTTAGTTACCTGATGATTGGCCCCCTAGCATATCCCACCTGACGTTTAACTGCTCCGATGTTACATGGGGACGTTAATCTTCAGTTGGTTCATATTTGCTAAAATGAAATATGATATCGTTATCGTCCTTGACGTCTAAACTTCTTAGTATCGGACTGGACAGTCAGATCTCGGTCCTGGCCTCAGACTCAGTGGTCTAGACTACATCACTGGTGTGTGTGTGTTTGTGTGTGTGTGGAGGATGTCTGCACATACACACACACACACACACACACAATGTGCACCTCAACAATGGCAAGTTTTCCTTTACACCTTCAGCCCAGTTATCTTCCTCAGCTTCCCCGGAGATCTTAATTATTATCTCAGCTGGCGGTCTTCCTCCTTCACCTCTCAGTACATTATCCCATGCCGTCGTGTGTCCTTCAGTGTGGTTCCTTATTCTTTCATTACTTGTTTATTGGGTGAAGTGTTGTCATTAAGGAGCTGAACCTTCCGTAAATTATGTTTTGTCATAAGAATTGTGTGTGTGTGTGTGTGTGTCCTCCGTGAGCCTTTTTCTACGATCTTCAATCAGGGGCTGTCTGGGGTGATGACACCAGCTTCGAAAATGTCCTCACAATCACCTCTTGTTGAACACCGCAGATATCCTCAAAAATTTTTGACAAACATCATTATTGGTTCGTTTTCACCGAATTAGAAGTTACTCGAGACAAGGAAAATAAATATCAACTACCTCTTTTACTGACAATTAGTTACAACTTCATTCCTTACTACCTACTGCCAAAACGTTGCATGTCTCTTACATTTTTGGGCACCATCTCACTCATCTGAATTACTTAACCCAGTGATTAAATGGAGGTGTAGTGGTACGCTCCTCTACACTATGTTCTTTCCCATTCATGGTAAGGACTGTTCACCAACAGAACGTGTCACCTGGTCTGTAGAACATTTGCTCCAGGTTTTTGTGAACCTTTTCCACACAATGCAACCCTTAGATAATTTTTTCCCTTTATGCTTTATCCTAACAATTCCTGTTAATAAATTTCTGGATTCTTATACATAATTCCAGAATCCCATTCCAGTTCCTACTTCATTCGTCAAGGGTTCCATTCTAGTTTTTTTCTTATTTAAGGTTCCTATTGTAGGTTTCAATTATAGAACCCAATTTATTCTTCCGTTTCAGGACATTTACAATACATGATTTAATACCGGGTGTTAACATCCCATTTACATATTATTTCCCGGCAGGTTCCTCATCTACATAATATTATTGCCATTGATTGTCATGTGCCAGACGAACCCTAAAGAGAGCGATACAAAATTACCTTATTGAATATAAACTACTACTCACCTTCTAATAGTCCTACTGTTATTTATTCATCATCGTTAACTTATTAGGTGAGCAATCTAATTGCTTCAGATTGAGATATACATAAAACATAAGAATAATAAATTAAATAGTATGGTATGTACTGGAGTACTGCTATTAGGAGGAGGTTGTCCAAACATAACATAATATAGCATAATATATGGATATTTCTTTTCGGAAGAGAAAATTAAAACTATTCAATCGTGAGGGTTTTTCTTGTTTGTTTTTTTGTTTTTTTACCAAACTATCTTAACCCCTTCACTACGTACGGGAAGCCACTTTTAATATTTTAATTGGCCCACATTAGACGATTCTATTTGGCCCAGACACAAGAGGTTAGGCATACAAAATCGCTACCATTTGTACTTTTGTTAAAATTAGCACCCGATCGCTCGCTAGTTGTGAGTGTTAGAGAAATCAGCACTTTACCCTTTCATCCCTATGCTGCCTGGCGACTGAGTGTATCCTCTTGGCCATTACGTAGTGGAAACTGTATGTGTATTATGTCATTTGTATGTATACCATGTATGTACCCTACTTATATGCATTACTTCTCTAGTCAGTAGTGTGTGGCAATGCCCCTGTTTCATGTCACCACACGCTTAGATAATGTGCCTGGCGACATCTGGAAGCTGCTAATGTACCACTTACCACATGTCACCTGAGAGGTCAGAGAGAGGTCATTTGACCCATATAGGAGTGTAGGGACTACCTGTGCTTGTAAGCGCACCCTTGTATATTTCCGTTAAATAGAACCTACAAAACTCTACAGGTGTTTGTGTTCGCTACCTGTAGTTAGAACTAAATACCCAGAACATCTCCATGGCGCATTGAGTATCAAGTGATTGATTAAGTGGAAATAAGTGCGTTCGTGTAAAATCAAGACAGGTAGACCTCGCTCTGTCAACTCACTCCGTCAACCGTCGGCATTGTCTCCCACAAAAATTTGTTTGAATTGCCAACGAGTTTTGAGCAGTGTGCAGTGACAGCAAGTCCCTGTGAAGTGCTAAGTGCCACTCGTGTGTGTAGTGCTAAAGTGTGTGTCCTTGTTTTAAAGGATTCCCTAAGGTGGAAGGCTGATATAGGGCATTTGTGAGGAGTGGTGCATCAGCGTGTCCGTCCCCGGCTGTCTCGAGGGTAGCTGATCCTCCTAACGCTCACCCCCTACTGCTCACCCCCCACCGACTCCCACCGGCTCCCTCCATGCTCCCCCCGCCTCCCGCGCCTACACACACCACCATTTCTTCATATATATATATATATATATATATATATATATATATATATATATATATATATATATATATATATATATATATATATACAATGTATATATATATATATAAAATCACACAGGAAAATAAAACAACCTTGAGTATAACAAATCTTTATTCAAGACATCTTCAGAGGCAACTGGATTACATATGGACAGAGGCTTAAATATACAGGGTGACCTTAAAAACATGAGGTCAGGTCATAATGATGACATCCACTAATCCACACACCAACACACACGTAGAGGAGCTTAAGAGAAGGGTGGTGACGTGACTAACCAGGTCAGGTCAGAAAAAGGGACCCACACAATAACTATCATACATCTAGATCAAAGGTTTTCAAAGCATTTTTAACCTTGGGCCACTGACAAATAAATTTATGTAACATATTATCAGTTTTGAACTGACCATCACTAAGGTTTATTGATTTTAATTCCTTAATCAAATAGCTTCAACCAGAAGTCTTTCTGTGACACAAGATGATTTAAATACTTCTAAGCTTTTTTCCCAAGCAATGGGATGATTATTATTCCTAACATGAACGAACAGGGCACTGCTTTCAGATGCTGTTCTGATATTGTACTTATGTTGTTTGACTCTGAGCTGCAGTGTTTTTCCTGTCTGACCAACATAATTTGTTACAGAGGCTTTCGACCTGGCCCCTTGGATCCGAAACACACCCAATTACACTGGACCCTCCCCTGCCCAGTGTCCCTGCTCACCCTCAGTCCTTCTCCAAGGAGTGGCAGGCCAAGACAGAGGATTGTGATCGCCGAGCCGCCGAACGTATTCAAGACATCGTTGCCCGCTACAACGACCACGCCCGTTGTACTGCGCATATCATTGTCATTCCTAAAAACCCACTTTAATTCATATTACGTTACATAACATTCAAATCCACGGCGCTTGTAGAATCTCAGGAGACACGTGTTTTTTCCCATCCGTTTTACACTCAGCATCACTCCCAGTAAGTCCCGCCTTCGAACACAGTTGTCACTACGTTTATTCCACTCTCTACTGGCAAACGCAATCTTGAATTAGTCTGTGTAAATCAACTTTAGTAATTCGCCAGACCTTTGTCAACTGAGGGTCATCCTTGAATGAGTAACAGTTAGATTGTTTGTAATTTCTGTCATTGCGTGAGTAGCGATCGCTGGCAACTCAGGTATATAAACCAGTGTGAAGCGGGAGGAGTAAACCTCCTGTATCACCTTTCACTTTCGTTCTCAGGTATGCTCTGTGTTTATATCCATTCAGTTTGGCTCAGTCTATTGAAGTAAATATCAGTGTTCCTCAATGTTCATAATTTATCAGTGGAATTGTCATTCACCCAATGTAAGAAGTAATATAACGTAAATATCTGACGTGGCGAGACGAAAGATTTGTTTGTGACCCACCATGTTTCCCCAAAAACCTCCCGTATCACTTCACCTTCGTTTTCAGATCGAGGGTGGGCTTAATTGAAACCCACCGGTCGCTCTGAGCCGTTGGATACCCAGCAGTGGTCAATATATGAGTGATGGAGCTGATTCGGCATGATTAATCGGCTCCATTTCACCTCATGGGCCGAGGCCCCAGACCCGCCTCGTGTCGGAGTGTAACCGACCACAACAGCAGTTGTTAGAGGCACCAGTGCTATACCCTGGGAACAGGCCTTGGAGTTATGGTCCACAGTGTGGTTGTATGTGTTTGTTAATAATTACCCCATGTTGGGTAGTGGACCCATGTAGGTGTTTGTATCAGTATTAACGTGTTGTTGTGAGTACCATATGCCAGTTGGTCCTATAACTGGATGTAATGAGAAATACCTAGTAATGTGGGAAGTAAAGTAATCTGCAAGGAGTTGCCATGTAATTATGTATTGTGAGTAAGGACAAGGAACTGGTCCTGCTATGTAATGTAATGTGACGCCAGTAAGATTGAACTGTAAGAGTGTAATATCTGAGAATTGCTGTTGAGTAAATAAGAAAATAAGGAAACAAGTAAATAAGAAATACTGAGTGTATGAGCCCACCAGTTGAGCCTGGTAGTTATATGTTAATAATATCTTTTTCCTTTGATTTTATATAAATAAACTTGTTCTTTGAGTATTTTAGGAGTATTCATTTCTCCCACAGTAGTTACCTTTATTTCCGTCCAAGTGACCCTGATATCAGAATTACACTACCCGTGTGCCTAGACCATCGACATGCTACCAAAAAGAACTGAGGTTAGGTAGTACCAAAAATGAACTGAAGTAAGTAGAAAGAACAATTGAAAGAACTAAGACATGTTGTGGTTTCACCCTTCTTTCCCCTTATCGATCTGGTCAATGAAAAACCTAACCCAATGCCTAGTCCACTCTGCCCGCTACCTAACGAGTTACATACAGTAGGCTCTCGCCAATAACGACTTCCACAATAACGTTTTCGACAATAACGGTAAGTTACAATAGGTACCCATTTTCGATAACGTCTGGATTCTCTTGAATAACGGAAATTTCGCGGGAAGCGTCCGAGCGCATCAATGATAGCATTTGTTTGCCGCCGTGTTGATGACGTAGTTGTCCACTCCGCCTCACTCTCACTCTCACACACGCTCGGTGGAATACAGCGCTGCACCCACGTGTGAGATTTTCGCCACTATAACCAGTGGTTGTTAGGGTCGGTGATCAATAATGGCTAACGCATTTTTGCCTGCGGGGGCTAGGGGAGGTGGTGGAGGGAGTGATTTGCCACCTGAATGACTGGGAACTTTTAAAGTGAGGAAATTGAACTGTCCTGAGTCTACAGTGCGAAATATTAAGAGGAACTTAGAGGAGACCAAGAAGAGTATTGTGCTGGCTAAAAATATTTCGGTAGTGATGGAAACAAAGAAGGAAGAAATGGAAACAAATAATTGTGAATGTTATAAAAAGTGTTAGTGACCCTCAGATACGGAACAACCATCACACCAAGCACCTCAAAAACTAGGTGTTATATTACTCAAAATCTTTATTTTGATGATTGAATAGCAATTCTTTTTATTTCAGCAAACAAAAAGTGTTAGGAGGGCTTCAAGGGGAAAAAATGGGTGAAATTCTTGTGGCAGCAGCACCAATAAACCCTTTTTACATGTATTTTAATGTCACACAAATAACATTTTCGCTAATAACGGTGTTTTTCAGGCACCTATTAAACGTTATTGGTGAGAGCCTACTGCACTGTCCAGAGGGGGCCTGTACAGCGACCCTTAGAAATTAAGATTAGAGCAAGTGGCTTCCCCTTAGAATTAGTGACCCCAGTCTACATTATACCGGCCCCTTCCCCCAGGTTGCTGAGTGTCGGCACCAAGTCCATGTTCAGGACCCGATCTCCCCTACGTTGGGGACAAAGGGCGTAGTCATGGGTCTCGGCAGGTCACGGGACTACCAGGTGCGGTTACCCAGCGGTCGGGTGTGGTGGAGGAACTGCCGTTTCCTCGGCCCCATAACGCATCCCATCCTGCTGACCCCGTTACCAGTGCTGAGTTACACATTCCCCACCCCCCAGTGATTAAGCCCCTCGACGCTCAGAACGGATCCACAGGAAAAGGTCCGCCTTAAGACTTTGCTATGAACGTATAGGTGGGGGGAGGTGTATGTGTATTATGTATGTATACCATGTATGTACCCTACTTATATGCATTACTTCTCTAGTCAGTAGTGTGTGGCAATGCCCCTGCTTCATGTCACCACACGCTTAGATAATGTGCCTGGCGACATCTGGAAGCTGCTAATGTACCACTTACCACATGTCGCCTGAGAGGTCAGAGAGAGGTCAGTTGACCCATATAGGAGTGTAGGGACTACCTGTACTTCTAAGCACACCCTTGTATATTTCCGTTAAATAGAACCTACAGAACTCTACAGGTGTTTGTGTTCGCTCCTGTAGTTAAAACTAAATAACCCGAACATCTCCATAAACATTGATATTATTCTTAGTCCTATTTGAAATAGTTCTTCAACCTCAAACGTGAATACAGGAAAAGATGGTAACCCCAACCGTACTGCCCCGGGCGAGGGAAAAAGCACCTTTTGTTAGACAAGAATCTTTATTCGCTCCCTATTTGGGTTGCTATTGTTATCATGACAGGTAGTGGGGTGGTATTTCATCACGTACTAGGCTTAAAGCAGAGTCAGTTAGCATATATACTATATTATGATTCACTGTTACTACAACTGGGATCATAAAAAGTAGTCACAGTTAAAGATGTCACAGTAAAAAGTTACATGAAAAAATCACAAAAAAAATACCTGTGAAAAATAAATAGGGGAAAAAATACTCACAAACCGAACCTAACTTGACTGTACTTGGACTATACAAAAGATGTGACTATTACCTCTTTTTGGGGGATCAAAATTGTAACAGTTCACAGGTTCACAAGTCTTAATAATTAAGCTAGATTTTGTATCTATCTTTGATTGAAATAGACTCTATTGCTAAGCTTCACTCTTCCTCTCGCCTGTCAATATCCAACAACTTTGATGTGCAGTAAAAGTACACCGACACATTAGAGATAATAGCACAATGAATGAATCAAAGTTGTCTGTCTGTCTTTTAGCAGATAGTAACTAGAAGTGCGGTGGGAACATTCATCAGTAATTCTGGGCCATTTGTGCTGGCAAATTCCAGTCATCAATTGAAAAAAAATATACAGTAAAGTAAATGGTTACATGAAAGCATGTATAAATTTAGGTTTTTGGATCTTGTTAGATGTTAATGCTGAGAAATCATTAAAAACAAGTATCTAAAAAAAGAATTAGTGTCATTTTAACATTAAGTAACAGACACATAAATGAGGTCCATCATGACAGTTTCTAATCATGGGATTTATCCAGTGGTCTATAATATGGATCACACTTTGTAGTACCAATTAACATTAGAATTTACATTGATATATATATATATATATATATATATATATATATATATATATATATATATATATATATATATATATATATATATATATATATATATATATATATATATGCAAGTAAATCACTGTAGGTGCACGTGATCCAGGTATATGCTGATAACCACAAGGAAAGAAGAATACACGAAGTTCCCAAGCGCTTTCGTGTAATTCACATCTTCAGGGGTGAGTACAGACTAAGGAGTAATACTTGACAAGGCTAATATATACAGTGATTAAGAAGATTTGTAACCAGGTGAGAAGGTTGGGTCATTTTACCCTATGACCTGACTCCGGACAGCTGCTGTGCTTAGAGATGGCATGGTCAATTTTTTTTATTAAGAAGATTATTAAGGGTCAATGGCTTATTACCGAAACATTATGGACTCCAGCTGTCCCCTAGGGACTTGATCTCACTTTTGTCTAACAAATCTAATGACGTTTTTCAGGAAAGTCTTCGAGGAAGTAGATAACGACGAAAATTACGATGTTATTTACTTAGACCTTAGCAAAGCATTTGACAGTACCGCATCAGAAGCTTCGGAGAAAAGTTAAGGCTCATGGTATCGAGGGGAAAGTTTTAAATTGGATAAAATCATGGCTCACCGATAGAATGCAGAGGGTCAGCGTAGATGGTGTTAAATCTGAGTGGGGCTGTGTAACCAGTGGGGTTCTCCAGGGGTCAGTACTAGGCCCACTTTTATTCATAATCTACATAAACGATCTAGATACTGGGATCAGCAGTAACATAAGCAAGTTTGCGAATGACACCAAAATAGGGCGGCAGATTAATTCAGGGCAGGATGCACATGCACTACAGGAGGATTTAAATAAACTTCACGAGTGGTCAGAAAAATGGCAAATGAAAATCAACACCAGCAAGTGCAGCGTACTTAATATAGGAAGAACAAATACTGTCAATGTATAGAGCCTTAACAACATCAACCTAGAGCAGTCGACTTATGAAAGAGACTTAGGGGTACTTGTACGCCCGGACCTACGGCCTAGAAAACAGTGTGTTAATGTTCGAAATAAGGCTAACAGAGTATTAGGTTTTATATCTAGAAGTGTAAGTAATAAGAGTGCAGAGGTCAAATTGCAACTATATCTTGCGCTAGTCCGGCCGCACCTCGATTATGCGGTTCAGTTCTGGTGCCCTTATTATAGAATGGATATCAATTCACTGGAGTCGGTGCAGCGAAGAATGACGAAAAAAAATTCCGGGACTTAGAAACCTTCCATATCAAGATAGGTTATAGAAACTAAACTTGTATTTCCTAGAAAGACGAAGAGTGCGGGGATATTTGATAGAAGCATTTAAGTGGATGAAAGGAATCAATAAAGGGGATATAGATAAGGTTCTTATAATATCCAAGCAGGATAGAACTCGTAGCAACGGATTTAAGTTGGATAAGTTTAGGTTTAGGAGGGGGATAGGAAGGAACTGGTTCACAAATAGGATGTTAGACGAATGGAACAAGCTTAGCAACTTTGTAGTAAGTGCTGGAACGCTGGAAACTTTTAAAGGGAGGCTAGATAGATTCATGAATGATAGAGAGTGGTAGCAACTCTCGACAGGAGCTGCCATGCACAGGCCAACCGGCCTATTGCAGACTCCTTATTTTCTTATGTTCTTATACATTAGCCTCATCAAGTATTACTCCATAGTTTGTACTCACCCCTGAAGATGTGAATTACAGGAAAGCGCTTGGGAACTTCGTGTTTTCTTGTTTTCTTGTGGTTATCAGCACATATATATATATATATATATATATATATATATATATATATATATATATATATATATATATATATATATATATATATATATATATATATATATATATATATATATATATATATATACTCCCAGTTTTCAACTATATTTTGTTATAATTTGCTACTTATTTACTTGTACGGTATTTATTCATCCATTTATATTCTGGGTATTCATGTAAATAATTCTTTGGTTGACGTTAATGTTGCAATGTTATTCCTGCCCTTCAAAAAGTAAGGTCTTTAAGCACATACTTACAATAATACATCAAGCATTAAAATGTTCAGAGAGACCAAGGCGTCCACTATTTCCTTAAGCACAAGTTGAAAATAAAGCAGGTTCAGGGTACTTCTGGGAGAGTCAGTAACATGAATTTAAAAGAACAGCTTAGATTTACCTATGTAGGAAAATTGACGATGGGTAGGAGGCCGTCACAACGTTGTCGATAAGCTTTACTAATTGCAGTTTGTCAGAGTGGAAAACATGCTGGACAAATAATTTATTGAAAAAAATCAGTGGGTTAACGACTTCTCGGATAATCTGATTATTCTCGTTGGTAACTTTGCAACGAGGTGATAGACCTGATTTTGTAAGTCTTCCTCGGACAAGAAAAGTGGCCCAATTGACTCAGAAAATTTGCCAGCCAAGCAAGCGTATCAGAAATGAAGATGTAGCCAAAGTGACAATCAGAAACAGTATTGAGAACTACCTGGTAATGGGAACAAACCCATTATCTGCCTCAGTGCAGGAGGCAATGATATTGGCGGGTGTAGGAGCGAGGAGCTTCTTGATAAGTTCAAGGCAGCTATAGATCGTATTAGGACTAAGGGAGGGATCCCTATCATATGCTGTGTCCTGCCTAAAAGGAGAGTTGGCAGTGAATGGTTGTCAAGGGCAGTTGGTGTCAACGACCGTCTTGACAGATATTGCAAGTCAATATGAGTCCCATTCATTGACAACTGGGACAACTTCTACGGCAGAAGGGACCTTTATGCTAGGGATGGGGTGCACCTGTCTCGAAATGGGGTAGCAACCCTGGCTGGGTCTCTAGAGGGGGCAGTTCAAAGGATATTGAAGTCTTTAAACTGCTAGGGGAACATATGGGCACGGGGGTGGAGGAGACTGCAGTGGGAGCAGGTAAACAAAGTGAAAGATTACAGGGAAATAGTGTTAGGAATGATGACAAAACAAAATTAGACAGGGAGTGTAAAACTAAACGTGGTAAAGTGAGGACTCAGAACACGACTAACTTAAAAGTCTACTACGCGAACAGTAGAAGTATGAGAAACAAAATGGATGATATTAGGGCCTTGGTATGTACCGAAAAAAATCGATATAATAGCATTCACTGAAACATGGATCAAGGTAGACTCACGTGAGTTACCGGTCGAATACCAAATTGCGGGTTACAAATTGTTCCATACCGATAGGCAGGCCAGGAAAGGAGGCAGAGTAGCAATCTATGTTAGGGATAATCTGAAGTATGAAATAAATACGGAAATAAAAACTCAGCGGAATACAGAAACAATTTGGATAGAATTAATCGACGGTAGGGAAAAATTAATCACAGGAGTTATATATAGACCTCCCAATCTTGATAGAGTCAATGAGCGACTTATCTGGGATGAAATGCGCAGGGCTTCCATACACAACAAAGTCTGTATAGTAGGCGACTTTAACCTTGGCCAAATAGATTGGACTGACCTTACGGGTAACTCAGAATCAGAGGATTTTCTCGAGACGATCCAGGACTGTTTCCTAAGTCAACATATAACCGATCCCACCCGGGGTAATAATATACTCGATTTAGTTTTGTAGAACAGAGAAAACCTCATTAGCAATGTCGAGGTAGGGAACGAACTTGCAAAAAGCGATCACAAAGAAATTAGATTCCAGTTAGATTTTCAGGGCAGACGTAAGGAAAATTCCACTAAAGTACCAGATTTTAGAAGGGCAAACTTTAACAGTTTAAAGAGGCAGCTGAGAGAGGGGGTGTCGCGCTTGGATGTGAACCTGACAGATGACACCGACCTGATAACGAGATCTGAGATTGCCGAGTTCCACGACAATTTAAATAATGAGTTACTTAATGCACAAAGGCAGAACATACCATACAAAAAACTCAGATCAGACAACAATGACCCTAAATGGATAAATAATAATTTAAAGAACATCATTGGCCAAAGGAAGGCTATAGGTAGAAGGATAAATCGTGGCGAAATTTACCTCCGGGATTATTATAAGGTATTGGCGAGTAGGGTTAAAACCGAGATAAGGAAAGCCAAGAGGAATAATGAGGTAAGGATAGCAAGGGAGGTGAAGACAAACCCCAAAGGATTCTACCAAATGTATCAAACTAACACACGAGAAAAGATTGGACCAATACGGTCAGATACAGGAGAGCTCACTGATAACGACAGAGAAATGAGCAATAATTTGAATAAATATTTTTCAACAGTTTTCACCACAGAAAATTTAAACATGATACCCGAGGCACCGACTCTATTCAGAGATAGTGAAGAAAACAAATTAAGCGAGATAGTAGTGACAAGTAACGATGTTAGTAAGCAAATAGACAAACTAAAACCTAATAAGTCACCTGGTCCCGATGAGATATTTGCCAGAGTATTAAAGGAATATAAGGAAGAGCTTAGTATGCCCTTAGCAAAGTTGTTTAACATGTCCTTAAAAACAGGTGTAGTACCAGAATCCTGGAAGATAGCGAATGTAATACCGATTTTCAAGAAGGGGGATAGATCCCAGTCCTCTAACTACCGCCCAATCAGTCTAACATCAATAGTAGGCAAATTACTGGAAGCAATCACTTCAAACTCTATTCGAAATCACCTGGAGAAGCACAGATTGATCAATGATTCCCAGCATGGCTTCACAAGTGGACGTTCTTGTCTGACTAATCTATTAACATTCTTTTCAGCAGTTTTCTAAACAGTGGACGAAGGGCACAATTATGATGTGGTATATCTCGACTTTAGCATAGCCTTCTACAGAGTCCCCCACGAAAGACTAATTAGAAAGGTAGAAGCTCATGGCATCAAAGGTAAAATCCTTAAATGGATTAGGGCGTGGTTACAGGACCGGAAACAGCGAGTGAGCATTAACGGCACTAAGTCCCATTGGAGCAACGTCACAAGTGGAGTTCCCCAAGGCTCAGCACTTGGACCATTATTATTTATTATATACATAAACGACATAGATATCGGCATAGACAGCAACATAAGTAAATTTGCTGATGACACTAAAATAGGACGTGTAATTAAATCTGATGAGGACTCCGCAAAACTACAGGAAGATCTAAACAAATTTTTCGAATGGTCTGAAAAATGGCAGATGAAATTCAACGTGGATAAATGTAAAGTACTCAGTATAGGAGATGTAAACAGGGAAACCAGATACCAGATGAACAACGATGCCATAGAGAAATCCGACTGCGAGAGGGATTTAGGAGTAATGATAAGTAGGAACCTTAAGCCAAGTAAACAATGTGTTTTTGCTCGTAACAAGGTAATAAAGTACTTGGGTTCATACAAAGGAGTGTTAGTTACAAGACTAGCCAGGTCATCCTAAAACTGTATTTTGCGCTTGTTAGACCACACCTGGATTACGAAGTTCAGTTCTGGTCTTCGTATTACAGAATGGATATAGAATCTTTGGAAAGAATTCAGAGGAGAATGACAAGACTAATCCCAGGTATTAGGAACCTTGAGTACAGAGACAGGTTAAAGCATCTTAATTTGCACTCCCTCGAGAGACGTAGAGCGAGGGGCGACATGATAGAGGTGTATAAGTGGAAGTCAGGGCTAAACAAAGGGGACATTACAAAGGTACTCAAACTATCCAACCAGGAGCGAACTCGTAACAATGGTTTTAAATTAGACAAATTTAGATTTAGGCATGAAATAGGTAAACACTGGTTTAGAAACAGAGTAGTGGATGAATGGAACAAGTTACCAAATATCATCATTAACTCGAATACGCCGAATAGCTTCAAACAGAGGTTGGATGCTTATATGAGCAATAATGGTTGGGTGTAAACGGGACTGCCCAGTATGGCCCAATAGGCCCGCTGCAGTTTCCTCCATTCTTATGTTCTCATGTTCTTATGTTCTTGAGAACGTGTTTGAAATTTACAGAACCTTGTTACTCCGTCTGTGGAACCAGGCTGAAAAGGTATGAGTGCTTCATATTTTATCTGCCTCTTGAAGGATTAATATTCGAGGTTGATAGTGTCGGTAGGGAAGTCATTGTTGTTACTTAATTCATTGGGTGAATGTTTGTTTTGGCGACTCTGTACTGTAGTAGCATCTCTGACAGTAAGGTTGTCTCATTGCTGTTGATTATTCTGATAGATGCTGCCTCGTAGTTTTTTGAGAGTGAGCATTAGTCTTGTTAACTAGTCGTCTGTGGTGGTTCTTATGTTTAAAGGGAAGTGTGTCCCCTCCAGGATATCTATCATGTAATGACTAATGATTTAAGGGTCGTGACCCTTTTGGTGGGAGGATGCGACTGTTTGATAAAGGAGACTGAATTACACGTCGGTAGACTGTGGTTGAATTGTTAAATTCTTCTTGGGGATGTCTGTAAGTGTAGATACTGCTTGTGGACTGATTATTTTTTTTTACACAGGATGGTGTAATGCATCTAGTGCAGGTACTGCTTCCTTCCTTTTCCTTTCAGCTACCGCGGCTTGCAACACATGGTAACTGGGTGTCTCGTGGGCCCAGGCGAGACCAGCTGGGGACCTCGGAGCAACAGTGGGGCCCAAAGGGACGGCACATAGGCCCACTGCCATTTGGACAGGGCCGGATTAAGTCCAATTGATGCCCTAAGCACAGCCCAACATGGGTGCCCCCTCGGCCCTCCAATTGCTTAGCTGACAAGATATTAAGACCATGATTAAGACTCGATGAATACTGATCCAATAAGCCGCTTCATCAGCAGAGAAATCAAGCCGCGGATTGAATCATTTCACCATGGTCCAGTAGATTTTCATTAGTAACAGTTATTTCTACTTCAGATTGTCTTTTATACGGCGGTT
Source organism: Homarus americanus (assembly GCF_018991925.1). Taxonomy (NCBI): domain Eukaryota; kingdom Metazoa; phylum Arthropoda; class Malacostraca; order Decapoda; family Nephropidae; genus Homarus; species Homarus americanus. The sequence goes on along the minus strand of NW_024712203.1, from coordinate 55,818 downwards.
TTACACTAGCCTATTAGGTTTTATCGCAAATATGATCTGGTCCCTACAAGGCATAATACCTTCAGAAGAAAAACCTGTGGTGCCCCCTTCTTTTTTTTGCTCTAAGCACGTGATTATTTTGCTTAATGGTTAATACAGCCCTGCATTTGGACACGTCCTGGTGCCTACCAACCACTGCCTTGCTGACTTGTGGATTAACCTTGGTAGGTATAAGGCTACAGGAGTAAACCCCGAGCGAAAAACCTGCGGTGGAGTTTCCCATTAGGCAGACATGCTTCCAGAGCTCTAGTAAAACCACAGTGGAAGAGGTGACCCACTTGGGAACCCAACGACTACTCCGGCAGATAAAGGCAATGCAAGATGGAAAGACTACTAAGGCGATACCCAGCAAACTGGGCCTTCGGCAATCCATTGTAATTCTCCCTCTTCCCAGTAATTGCAACTACTTTCACCACAGGATCAGGAAAAGGGAGAGCCAAGATGTCTGATTCCAGCCTGCACTCCTACCTCACCACATAAATCATGATGAGCTATCATCTAGCTGATCATACTTCTTATCATCATCAAAATCCCTATACCCCAAAAAGTTCTATAGCGACAGATGAGTGGCGACGGGGACAGGCAGAGATGACTACCGGGAGTCTGGTCACAACTCTGAGACATAGATAAAATGATCGTTTATATCTAGGTAGCAGTGCAATTCGATCCTATCTGTGTGACTGAGCACCCCTTTCGAGGAGCCAGTTTGCTCCCCCCACATGGGGAAGGGGCTAGAAAAGGTACCATAAACATAGCTTGCCAACAAAACCAACCTGACTGGGCAACCGCACCCAGTAAGGTCATCCTAATGCGGTCGAAAACATAATCATCATCACAGATCAAAGCAAAAACAAACTATACAATCTAGTGAGTCCATAACTTAATACAGTAATAAGATTTTAATAAGCATGTATTTGTAAAATCAATCTAGTCATTGTCTACTAAGGTAACCATTGTGCAACCTCATCCTAATTCCTAGGTTAGCTGAGTTAGCCAACAAACTCTGTAATATGTAAAACAAGGGGTGTCGTCCCCTTCTGTTTAACTCATTAAACTTCTTTTCCAGCCTTTCCCCCTACGACTATATATCGTGACTTCTCTATCCTTCATGACTGGCTGTACCTTAAGCTCCAGCCTGCCTGCCTTCCATCCTTCTGCCACCTTAACCTAAGAAAAACGTGGTCTCCTTACAGTTGTAACAAAGAGAAAATCAAAATGTGAAGAAAAGATTAAAACTTTACATTTAATTTGATTGACGTATATGTTAGGTTAAATTAGGTTAGGTAAGCTTAGGTTAGTCACTATAGTGCCTTACCGAGGGGATACGAATGCTTTTACGTTTAAGTAGCCAGGTTAAATAGGAAATTAGGTGGTGGTGGTGGTGGTGGTGTTGGTGAATAATAATAATAATAATAATAACTAGCAGAAATGCCGCCTTCCGGGCGGCTCTTCCGCTCGGCCACGGTAGCGCACCACCCTCCGGGAGGCTCCACATTGTTTCACTGTTGTGCGTTAGTGTAGACCACATTTTTGGTTTTGCCATTAGGAGTAAGTATGTACAGATTTTTCCCAGTTCCCACTCTGGAGCATCCAACATAGAACTGTTCTTGAGAGAAGCAATGAAACACCAGGCTTAGGCCAACCATCTTTAAGGACTGTCCCTGACTTTTGTAGATGGTCATTGCAAAGCTCACTTTAACCGGGAACTGAAGTCGTTTGAACTCAAATGGCAGGTCAGTGGTGATGAGAGGTATCCTTGGTATAAACACGTCCTCTCGTTTAGCTTTTCCTGTCATTATTGTAGCTTCCAGAACATGTGGCATCATGTTCTTCACCACCAGTCTTGTGCCATTACAGAGCCTTGGTGGTTCAAGAGCGGCGGCTCATTCGCTAGGCCACTGTAGGATGTTATCCTCCGGGAGGCTCCACATTGTCTCACTGTTCAGTCCCCAAAACTTCTTCTTCCATCAATAGTTCATTAACGGTGTATGTAAGTTCCACCATGTTTTTCACTACAACGGTACAGCAAAGTATATTTTTTTAGCATTAAACTTTTATTATTTTATTGTCTAATCATCACTACATATAACACCACCCATCATCACTACATATAACACCATCCATCATCACTACATACATCACCACCCATCATCACTACGTATAACATCATCCATCATCACCACATATAACATCATCCATCATCACTACATATAACACCATCCATTATCACTACAGATCGTTAACGATGATGATGATGATGATGATGACGACGACGACGACGACGACGATGATGATGATGATGATGACGACGACAACGACGACGACGACGATGATGATGATGATGATGATGATGACGATGACAACGACGATGACGACGACGATGATGATGATGATGATGATGAATTGATAAATTAGAAAGTAATATTGGTATCTTTGAAATAAACCTTTAGTAGGGGATGCCAAAGAGGTGTATTCTGACCTTAGGAAGTGAAAAAAAGCCTGGGTCAAATTAAACCCTGTGGTGGTATCCAGCCAAGGTCAGAATATACCCGGATATAAACTGTCGAGGGGGGCGGGGATTAATGTGGCTTATTACACCGGGGTCATTCGCTTGCGAGGTGAGCATGCTGACCATTTTCACCATAGGCCACACACACAAACACACACACACACACACACACACACACACACACACACACACACACCGCCTTCAACCCCCATGGGATGAGGATATACTGGACTCTTAGACCATGGATGAAGCTGCCAGTGGCGATCAGTTTGTCCTCCCCTTACTCCATCTCCTCGTCCTCACTTGGATTTATCAACATCCTTCCAGTAACAATATAGTGCAAAGATTGATGATCAAATCACATTTGACTTATAAAAATGACCTTTTGAACTCAAATGGAATGGAAACAAGTTGATGCCACCACCACCCACCATCACATTATTATCAGATGTGAAATAAAAACTCGCAGCTACACCATGAGAGAAATGAGAATTCCCAACTACATCAGATGAGAAACAAGAACCCTCTGCAACACCATGTAAGCTGAGAGACCTAGGCTGCCGAGACCATGTGATGGGTGTGTAAATATGTGCAGAATTTGGCCAGTCGGTGACCAGGGGACGGATGCACTTACATATTTAAGTAACTTAACCCTCTGCTGGGGCATAATGCAGATTAAAAGTTAAGTGCGCTAGAATCCTGGATCTTCGAAATTTAACTTAAATCAACTCCTCAGTAGTCTTTAGAGCAAACTGGCCTTCCGTTCTTTAAAATAGAATTTGTATGATTGATGCGTTGTACCTCCGTCAACTTTTGTTTACAGAAAGTCGCGAGGGTAACGGTTACTCCACCTCCCCAATACACGCACACCACAGTCTTCCTCTCTCACCTACTCACACATTCCTACCTCTTATACCTAATATAAAGAATGATTACTAAAGAAATAACAGAATATGATTGATTAAAAATAGAAAAGGAATAAGAAATACAATTGCAGAATAAAGTAGAAAAGTAAATACATAATAGAAAAAAGTAATAAATAAACCTCATTTGGTTGCTGTTCTTGTGATTTTGTTGATTCACAGCTAACAGCACTAATTGTCATTAACATCACAGCTGTGAGTGGAGCTTCTGGGCTGTGCCGAAGACAAACAAAGCGTTGGTTACCTGTTATATTAAATTCAGCTGACCACTGCTAGAATTATTATCTTACTGATTAAAAGATGTAAAACAAAATACTCTATGGTATAATAATTTTCAGCATACGAACTATATATTTCTACTGAGATGTTTGTCTTCTGTTCCGACCCTGCTGTGTTCCTGCCGTGCTGCAACCACCGAGATTACTTCCATACCTATAATTAATTTGTGTTCTCGTGCCTTATCACTTCTCTTTTTTGTACTGAAAACTTTGATCAATCAAGTGACCCAATCCACAATTTCATCACATATAACTTTTATCATCTCCGTTAATAGTATATTTTCAGCCTTATGGCTGCCATGCTCCTTCAATGACACACACACACACACACACACACTACTACTACTACTACTTTGCTGTCACTAGGAATCGAGTATGACGATCATCCAGCTATTATACATTGATATGAGTTATTAAGGATGTCAGCTACGTTGGTGAGTTATGAGCTGACTAAAGAGGCCGATACGGGAATGGCAGGGTCGTTCACAGATGTTGCACGTGTTGGGGGAGGGGCGGCGGCAGCGTCTTTCCGGCGTTGGCGCTTGTCTGCCTCGGTATGCAATGGGGCTAACTCAAAAGTATTGACACCTTGCGTGGTCCTCCTAAAAGCGTTATCGTGTGGAGTAATCGTCTCCCAGGTGAGGGGATCGATTTGGCACTTTTTCAGGTTTGTCTTAAAACTATCCTTATACTTTCTCAGTTGCCCGCCAGCGTTACGTTTACTATTCGCTAGGTGACTGTAAAGTTGCTGCTTTAGCACTCTGCTGTCGTCCATGCTGGTAACATGACTAGTCCAGTTGTTCATGGATAATGGGAGCCTCGATGCTCCTACAGTTGGTGTCAGCAAAAATACTGGCACTTGTTCTCTTGTCTTCCCGGCGAGCTCGGAGAATGGAAGGTAGATTACGTTGGTGAAAGTTTTCAAGGTGCCTCCTGTATGTCACCCATATCTCGCTGGCATATAGCAAGGTGGGGAGGACCACTGCTTGATGTACAGTCTTGTTCAAGATACTTCGAACAATGCTGGAGACAGCTGGCAACTCAAGGCCGTTTGTTTACTATAGCACGTAGTATAATATAATACGAAACGACAAAGCCCAACCAGTAAATTAAGCAACGGGGAACTAAGTAACCAATCACCGATCACTTTTACATATATTCATAATTTTTACGACGTACTATAGTAAACAAACAGCCTTGAGTTGCCAGCTGTCTCCAGCAGTGTTCGAAAAATCTTGAACGAGACTGTACGTGCAAATTTGTAGATAATTTCAGTTCCCTACAGCTGAAGACACGTGTACGGAAGCCGCAAGGGTGGACAGGTGGGAGCCAAGATACCGTAAGTGGGTAACATTAGAAAGAGTAGTACCATTAAGCTGGATCGATGGTGGAGGTGTGGCTGAACCAGGGCAGGCTAAAAGAGATTCTGAGTCTTACATACATTCACCTCAAGGCCGAAGTGTGCATATGCATCTGTATACAGTAGGTGTTCGGGACCTCCTCGAGGATGTGTTTAGTGGGAGAGAAGAGGGTAAGGTAGTCTACAAATTAAAGTTCAGTCATGGAAGTTACCATCACATTTCTTCTTGCTTGGAGTCGTCTTATGTTGAGAAGATCCTTCATCCGGTACTCGATATCCACCCCGCCGGCTAAGTTGGTACTGACACGAGTAAAGAAGGCAGCCAAGAAAATGGAAAAGAGATCTGGTGCCAGTACACATCCTTGTTTTACCCTCGTTTGGATGGGGAACAACTCAGACTGGGTACCATTGTGCAGGGCACTGCCGTTCATGCCATCGTGAAGTTGCCTCGCAATGGTGATGAATTTTGGTGGGCAGCCAAAAGGGCTGAGGGTCCGCCAGTGTTACGTTTTAAATGCAGGAAAGTGGTTTTCTTACAGTAGAACTCAGATACCTTCACACTGGTTACTCACCCAGGAGATTATGGTGTATCACTACGTAGAATTTCACTCTGCTTCCGGCATTCAATGCGTTGTGTACTTGATAAATGATGATTTAATGAATTCCATTAATTTGCAACATCCATCTAAGTTATTGGTTATTCTTTGTCATAACCAAATAGTCATTACCTTTGGTAATAATAATAATAGAGGGATCACAGATACGGGCAGATCATTGCACTTACGTTTATTTGGCACAATTCCATACACTGGACTTATAATTTGCATGGATAGGTCAGTCACTCACATTCACGCCACAGTACCGTAAGTTATAAAGGAGAGTTTGTCAACCTGGAGAATTAATCTTTTAGATCTATTAGGCCGGCCTGAAGTGCTCTTGTAGCAAACAGGCCCTCACCATTGATCACTTCCTTTACAGGATGTGTTAACTTGTCGCTGGACTTAACAACAATCTCGGGGATTTGCACACACAGACTCGTAGCACTGGTAGGACTGTATAGCCCCTGTTCTAAATCCGCGGAGCAGGAGGTCTTCTATAACCCAAGGTCTAAAGCCCACTGGCTAAAATGTGGTTTTGAGGCGTGAGATGACCCCTATCGGCTGGCCCCGGGTACCTTATCTCTACCTAAACAAACATTTGGGATGGGTTGCGCGGGAGGCCCAGCGCAACCCATGACAGCCAGCAATTTTGCCACAAGGGCGATTCTTCTTTCAGTACGCTCATTTGTGCTAGTATCCTGAAGGGACCTGACATTCCATGCAGCGACCATAATAGGTTGCATAGTTTATTTTGTTTTGATCTGTGATCATGATTGTGTTTTCGACCGCATAAAGATGACCTTACTGGTTGCAGTTGCCCAGTCAGGTTGGTTATTTAGGCAGGCTATGCTTAGGGCACCTTTCTAGACCCCTCTCTATGTGGGGTGAGCAGAGTGGTTCATCGAAAGGGCTGCTCAATCACACAGACAGGACCTGATTGCACTGCTTCCTAGATCCCAGTGCATAAACGACAATCTTTTCTGTGCCACCCATGTACAGAGTTGTGACTAGAGACTCCCAGCATTCATCTCTGCCTCACCCCATCGCCACTCGTTTGTCGCCATAGGACTTTTGGGGGTATAGGGGTTTTGATGATGATGAGGAGTATGGTGAGCTGGATGATGGCTGTGGGTGAGTTGATTTATGTGGTGAGGCACCAGCGCAGGCTGCAACCACACATCTTAGCTGTCCCTTTTCCTGATCCAGTGGTGCAAGCGTTTCAACGACTGCCGATATCCCAGTTTGTTGGGTTTCGCCTTAGTAGCCTGTCCATCAAGCATTGCCTTCTTCCGCCGGTGTAGTCGTTGGGTTCCCATGGTGACCACCTCTTCCGCCTATACTGCCGTTGGGGTGTTGATGGAGCTCTGTAAGCATGTCTACCCGATCTGGAGCTCCACCATAGATTTTTCGCTCGAGGTTTACTCCCATTGCCTTATAACTACTAAGATTAAACCGCAAGGCAGCGGGGCAATGGTTGGTAGGCGTCAGGACATTTCCACATACCAGTGGATTATGCGCCGTCCCTATAGGGTCCACTTCTACTCCGAGATCCCCTGCTGGTCAAGTCTGGGCCAACGAGGCACCCAGTTACCATGTGTTGTCACGAGGAGGCACAGCAGGAGTCTTGATAGTGAAGAGGCTGTATACTGGCAGGGGACGACTTATGCAAGTTGCTTGCCTGTTCGCCACGAGGGCTAGCCAGCGGCGGTAGGTGAAAGCGAGAGGAAGCAGGCTGTGCTTGCACCTTAACAATGACATAATGTTACCACACTAGACTTATTACACCACCCTGTGCACATACATACACACACACACACACACACACACACACGCAACTCTCAAAATAGTATCGGGCCAACATTGAACCCTTGATATGACCTGTTAAACATGGAAAAATAATTTCATCTACGATATCGGAACAGTATGTCTGTAATGTTGAAACACCTGTAATTACGAACATACTCTACCTGTAACTATTCTTATGAGATTACTGGCGTTCTGTTTATACTTTATCCTTACCTTTTGCTTCCTCTAATTGATGGTTAGCTTGTGTGTATATCCAAATTGCACTGAGAATATGCTGTATATATCTTGCAACGCAACAGTTTCTTGTACAGTAGGCCTTCTTGCTTGGTACGTGATGGAAATACATCATTTGGACTATGTCTTAGGCAAATATCTTCTATTTTACTTATTTTATAAGTTCTCTTAAGAATTCCACTAAAAAAATAAAAATAAAAAGTAGGAATGGACAGCTTTCTGAACTCTGCTCAGGTAGATACACTACTTGGTAAAGCCACTGGAAAAATAATAGGCAGCCTAAGAAATTGTCCCTCCAAAATAATGCTTAAAGGAAATTTAATCTTCTCGGGGTTATGTTCGGAGTTTATCTCCATATACTTCTTTCTTTCTTTCGGGATATAATCGTTGTTTATTTATTTTTCATTATTGGTACATCATTACCATCATTAGGGCGCTGCTTCCGCTCCCAGACCTCAACCCTGAAGATGTTTCTTCTTTTTTTATTAAAAAATTTTGAAAATCTGTCTTGGAGAACAGATGAAATTTAGTGTTACATAAAGTTTGAGCTTTATCAGTTGGAGACTGAAATAGTTGGGTAAGGTCATTGTGATCAGTGCGTGAGAGGCTGAAATTATATCTCACTCATAGTCAATACCCAAGACTCTGTGGCCGGCTCTTGCAGTCACTGGGTGTATTTCACAGCGGACCGGTGTGGCGGGTGTCATGCCGCCTTGCCGGACGAGGTGACCTGTCTATCGATTTTGTGTCCACAGGCAGACACAAAAAATCTGACGACCTCGCAGCGACGCTCAGTGTTCCAGTCAGACCTTCCCCTTGAAGGTGAAAACACAACCACGCTGGCAGTCAGGGTCACGTCCAGTTTCTAATGCTTCTCCTCGCCCTTAGGGTTGACCTGGTTCACCTGCCAAGTCATGAGAAGCCGTGTCGGGATTGGCGAATGAATCAGAGAAAATAAATAACTTTCTGTGGGGTAACTGAAGGTAGTAAAGCACATTACCCACGTTGTTTCATGTCCTAATTGTTATCACTAAACTCTTCCTGTGACGTCGGAATTATCAAAACATACAATGATATATATTTAATTTTATCTTATTCATTACATTTTCAATTTGAATGCCATCCATGTTGTGACTTTCCTTAGAGCTTTCATATTGATTAATGTACGTTTCTGACCAATTAATAATACTTTGAACAGCTGTGAAAAATAAATAATGACAGAGAGGCGGAATCATCCTGGCTGAAATTTTTTATATGAATAGTCTCAAAGAAAATTAGATAAACGAACAACGGAGCAGGAAAAGGAGGTGGTAAGACTGGCTGTAAGGTCAAGAAAACTGTTCACTAGGGCTGAATGAAATCACTGTTGACATGTTGAGGCCGGGAGGTGAAACAGGGATAGAACCAAGAGTGTACAGACAACATAAGACAGAAAAAAGGGACATCCAAATGACTGTCAAACATATAAAAGTCTAATAAAGTCACAGAGTAATAAACCTGGTGAGTATGTCATGTATACAGCCACTGGACACACACGACTGTACACCAACGTAACGTAAGTCTGTATGCTCTGAACGTGTCTGTATGGAGTATGGTATCGAGGGGAAAGTTTTATATTGGATAAAATCATGGCTCACCGATAGAACGTAGAGGGTCAGCGTAGATGGTGTTAAATCTGAATGGGGCTGTGTAACCAGTGGGGTTCCCCAGTGGTCAGTACTAGGCCCACCCTTGTTCATAATCTACATAAACGATCTAGATACTGGGACCAGCAGTGACATAAGCAAGTTTGCGGATAACACCAAAATAGGGCGGCAGATTAATTCAGGGCAGGATGCAAATGCACTACAGGAGGATTTAAATAAACTGCACGAGTGGTCAGAAAAATGGCAAATGAAATTCAACACCAGCAAGTGCAGCATACTTATTATTGGAACAACAAATACTGTCAATGTATACAGCCTTAACAACATCAACCTAGAGAAGTCGACTTGTGAAAGAGACCTTGGGGTACTTGTAAGCCCGGACCTACGGCCTAGAAAACAGTGCGTTAATGTTCGAAATAAGGCAAACAGAGTATTAGGTTTTATATCTAGAAGTTTGTAAGTAATAAGAGTGCAGCGGTCTTATTGCAACTATATCTTGCGCTAGTCAGGCCGCACCTCGATTATGCGGTTCAGTTCTATTGCCGTTATTATAAAATGGATATCAATTCACTGGAGTCGGTGCAGCGAAGAATGACGAAAATGATTCTGGGACTTAGAAACCTTCCATATGAAGATAGGTTAAAGAAACTAAACTTGCATTCCCTAGAAAGACGAAGAGTGCGGGGAGATAAGATAGAAGTATTTAAGTGGGTGAAAGGAATCAATAAAGGGGATATATATAAACTTCTAATAATATCCGAGCAGGATAGGACTCGTAGCAACGGATTCAAGTTGGATAAGTTTAGGTTTAGGAGGGAGATAGGAAGGAACTGGTTCACAAATAGAATGGTGAACGGGTGGAAGGAGCTTAGCAACTTTGTAGTAAATGCTGGAATGCTGGAAAATTATAAAAGGAGGCTAGACAGATTCATGAATGATAGAGAGTGGTAGTAACTCTCGACAGGAGCTGCCATGCACAGGCCAACCGGCCCATTGCAGACTCCTATTTTCTTATGTTCTTATGTAAACATTGAACAAATATGAACTCATAGAAAAAAGTAACTAATCGTTTTAAAATAACAAAAAAAGACATTCTCTGTAATAAATGTTATCAGATGTCACAGACTGAAATACTTCATTATACACGAAAAATGCGCCTTCTTTCACATGTTATGGTGTGTCAATTCCGTGATCCCTTTGTTACTGCTAAGTCTATATTATACTATTGGCCTGGATGCTCTGGTCTGATAGATAAACATTATACCTCCCGCCAAGATCAAAGCTTCTATGCCAGAGAACTGATAACACATATAGACAGTAACATCAAGTGCAGTATCAAGAATAGCCCTTGAGGCGATAATGCATCTTCCCACTTTAAAATTTTAAAAACAATAACCTCATAGATGTAAGCTTTTCTACTAGCTTGGTTTGAACTGACAAAACTTAATATATATATATATATATATATATATATATATATATATATATATATATATATATATATATATATATATATATATATATATATATATATATATATATATATATGCAAATAAATCACTGTAGTTGCGCGTAATCCAGGTATATGCTGACAACCACAAGGAAGGAAGAAACACGGAGTTCTGCGGCACTTGTAATTCACATCTTCCTTCCTTGTGGGTATCCAAATATATATATATATATATATATATATATATATATATATATATATATATATATATATATATATATATATATATATATATATATATATATATATATATATATATATATATATATATATATATATATATATATATATATATATATATATATATATATATATATATATATATATATATTATTCTGTTGCAATAATCATTTTCATATTGATAGTCTGATATATTAATTCAAGATCCAAATATATCTTTCTGTTTAGTGATAAGTTGTTAGTAATATTCAAGTAGAAGAATTTATCCTCTTAATATATCACAAATTTATTGTAATTTATTCGTTTCAGCAAAATAATAAAAAATATCACCGCGAAAAAAATAATTGTGCTTGGCTTGTACTGACTCACTAATTATTGGTAACATTCGTAATCAATGAGGGATTTAGCACGAGGGATCACCATGAAAATATTAAATGAAACTCTTTTTAATTTACTGTCATGCCTAATTACGTAAACATCCACACGTACCGCCACCCACTTAATTCCACAGTGATTATTGAATTATTTACTTATATATTCCTAATGCAAAACTGATGCCATGTAACTGAATATTGTAAACATATCATTACAGTTTTAATTTTTTAATGATAATTGTTTATAAAATATACAAAAATGTTTTATAGATTTACTGATTTGGTCATTAATTTTCTACAATTCTACATTCTACTAACAAAAATTTTATATAGTGAAAGTTAATTCCTCACACGTAGGGAAATATAAAATGACGAAAAAAATGAGAATTCGCGGTGAGGACCAAGGTCTAAGAACGGTGAGCCGGACCTCCGCCATCCTCACAAATAGTCCAGCAGGCAGAGACTAACGGGGCATTACCTATTGACTAAGTAGTATTTCTAATTTGTATGACCTAGGCGATACGATTCACTTAAAAGGTGGTGGAGGGGGTGCATAGCCTCTCAAACCTATTTTTTTTTTTTTTGTGGGGATTAGCCCGGCACAGGTCACAGACCCACATCAGGGCCTGGGGGCGAAAATATTAATAATAACAATAATTCATATTAATAAAACTTATAATACAAAACACAAAATTAAAAATAAAATAATAAAATAATAATGATAACAATAATAACAACACTATTACTGATAAGAAAATAATAATAATAATAATAATAATAATAATAATAATAATAATATAGCACCATAAAGAAATGCAAAAATTAAAAACTTCAATAGTGAGAAACAATATATGTATGTTGTGTTGTCAAAGTAAGAGAAACAATTGAGACCCTGCAATTGTGTGTAAATGAGGCAGAAAGTCAGATCAGCAACCTGGGACTTGGTCACAATTTTCGTGATGCCATATAGCAGCACATTATGCTTCCAATATCTTCCCAGGCAGTAGTCCCCCTGTTTCGTAGCTGCCTACTATCAAACAAGGAGTTACTACCGCCCTGGAAGATATTAGAAGCATAATGTACTGTCTAATGGTAGACCCTGCTGCCATATGGCATCACGAAAATTGTGACCAGGTCTGGGGCCTGATCACTGACAACACAACAAACTACATACTGTATATCGTTTCTCCTCTTGATTTTTTCACTTTTGTATTTCTTTGTCGTTCTCTATTATTATCATTATTTTGTGTGTTGTTTTGTTGTTGTTTTTTTTTGTATATTATTGTTACTATTAACATTATTATTTTTAACATTATTATTATTAACATTATTATTATTAACATTATTATTATTATTATTATTATTATTGTTGTTGTTGTTGCCCCCCCCAGGCTCCGATGTGGGTCAGTGACCTGTGCAACCCGCGGTTCAGGAAAGGATCCCCACAAACTGGTAGAATTCAGAACGTAAGCAGTATACAAGTGGTAAAAACGTGAATATTCAAATACACTCCATGAAACTCAACCGTACATCTCAAACAAAGACAAACGCTTCATTCTATGTAGTCCAGATGGGAAGAGAACTGTGGTAGAAGAATGTGAAGACCTGTGCTCAACACATGAATAGGCAGACACCCGCATGATACTGCATCTCGTGCATGCCGTCAAGTAGTCTGATAAAGCATCTGTGATAATCAGATCATCTGACAAATATGTGTTATGTTTGCTGGATTCTGGAGTAGGCGATAAGCGGTGTAATGGTAATTGTAAGGAACATTATCACTAAAATTGGGAGAATTAAGCCTTTATCTGCTCGGCCTCCATGCATTCACGGGTTGCGATAGTGAGTGCCTTTGCCCGTAGAGGTAAAGTTCGTCCATGGACCTACCTGGTGAAACATGCAAACTTCATAGAGTATTTTCAGAAAATGGGAGAAAGTACAGATCTAACTGATAAAGAATTTAACGAACTTGAAGATTTCACTTACAAAATTTATGGATATCAGAATGAGTACCTGGTGTGGATATCAGTTTATTCCTCGCTTGTCAAGCATCATTGTAGCAACACATTCTGATGGCAAACTCAAGTTTTTATATTGAAAAATGCCACCCATGCACAGCCATATATCCCTGATGCTACCAATAATGGTTGGCAAATAGATACATTTGGTCACCTCGCTCCAAAATGGATCGTCGAAAGTATGCCAACTGAGTTGGCCGATTTATTGGTCACCAACAAAAGCTGAGATGAGCAGAACTGTGAGTTTGAGGGAATAATAGGTAATTATAATGATATTGATGACTGAGCTCAATTATGTAATTAATGTGACAAAGTTTTCATTAATGTTATGTTTAATGCAAAAGTTTTTCTTACAATTTGAAAATATATATATATATTTACTAATCTATGCCATACTTTTGTTAAAAATATAAAACAAACAAATAACAGCAGTTATAAAGACATAAGAACATAAGAATGGAGGAAACTGCAGCGGGCCTACTGGCCCATACTGGGCAGTCCCGTTTACACCCAACCCCTATTGTTCATATGAGCATCCAACCTATGTTTGAAGCAATTCAGCGTATTCGAGTTAATGATGATATTTGGTAACTTGTTCCATTCATCCACTACTCTGTTTCCAAACCAGTGTTTACCTATTTCACGCCTAAATCTAAATTTGTCTAATTTAAAACCATTGTTACGAGTTCGCTCCTGGTTGGATAGTTTGAGTACCTTTGTAATGTCCCATTTGTTTAGCCCTGCCTTCCACTTATACACCTCTATCAGGTCGCCCCTCGCTCTATGTCTCTCAAGGGAGTGCAAATTAAGATGCTTTAACCTGTCTCTATACTCAAGGTTCCTAATGCCCGGGATTAGTCTTGTCATTCTCCTCTGAATTCTTTCCAAGGATTCTATATCCATTCGGTAATACGGTGACCAGAACTGAACTGCGTAATCCAGGTGTGGTCTCACAAGAGCAAGATACAGTTTTAGGATGACCTCGCTAGTCTTGTAACTAACACTCCTTTGTATGAACCCAAGTACTTTATTAGCCTTGTTACGAGCAAAACACATTGTTTACTTGGCTCAAGGTTCCTACTTATCATTACTCCTAAATCTCTCTCGCAGTCGGATTTATTCTATGGCATCGTTGTTCATCTGGTATCTGGTTTCCCTGTTTACATCTCCTATACTGAGTACTTTACATTTGTCCACATTGAATTTCATCTGCCATTTTTCAGACCATTCGAAAAATTTGTTTAGATCTTCCTGTAGTTTTGCTGAGTCCTCGTCAGATTTAATTACACGTCCTATTTTAGTGTCATCAGCAAATTTACTTATGTTGCTGTCTATGCCGATATCTATGTCGTTTATGTATATAATAAATAATAATGGTCCAAGTACTGAGCCTTGGGGAACTCCACTTGTGACGTTGCTCCAATGGGACTTAGTGCCGTTAATGCTCACTCGCTGTTTCCTGTCCTGTAACCACGCCCTAATCCATTTAAGGATGTCACCTTTGATGCCATGAGCTTCTACCTTTCTAATTAGTCTTTCGTGGGGGACTCTGTCGAAGGCTGTAATTAGCATTTAATTACCAATTACCATAGCACAGTATTCTTGAATAAACTGGCTATTTTACAGCAATCTGATTTCAATTTCCCTCTAAATACGTAAATAAAATATAACCATGATCATTACGGATTTTTTTTAGATTTAATAATGGCAGCCATAATGGAAATCCATAATTTTGAATATAGTTCAGTAACTTCTATGATTATAGTTATTGACACTAGAATTGGACCTGTTATTGTTGTCATATTCAGAAATAGGATTTTGAATTGTTTCATGATGTGATTGATATATTCTGTACGCTCCTGCTGCATGGCCGTTATTTTGAATATGAATATTTTTCCTGAAACTCATATTTCATTTCATAAATGACTTGTTGAAGGTAAACTAAATGCAAAAATAATGTAGGGAACGAAATATTTCTGGGAATGTTAGATTGCTTCGTAAATTTTTACATTTTTAGGATTTTCGTTGTTACCAATAATAAACATGCTCCCGTGACCTCCTACCCCACTTTTAGCGGTGCTAATAAACATAATTCTATTTGTATATGCCTAAATTATAAACAAAAAAGTAATTAGCAAAATTGACAAGGAGGGGGAGGGGTTTTATTGTCTAATACAAGTGGTTTCACATTATCCTCCGAGCTGTTATGTTTTTGTTAAACATCTAAAATTAATTTCTGATAAACAAAATTAGCTGAGCTTACGTCAAGAGGCGATTATTTAATACAGATTGAAAAATCCCTGGGGGCATAGTCTGTCTGTCTGTCTTTCATACACACATACCGAGATGAACTCAATCGTTAGGATCAGTGTGAACAACTCGGCTCCCGACTACAGCGCCCTTCAATAAATATTGAACAGTCTCCAAAATTGGACCACCAATAGCCATATCATTATCAACCATCCAGTACCAAGACAATGGTTATGTACAGTACATCAACCTCTTCTCCGACCATGTCCCACCTCTCTTCATTACATTGGGCCCCAACACACTCCAAGTTGGGAGGTAGGAAGGCAGCTACAAAACAGGGAGGTACTACTGCCTGGGAAGATATTGGAAGCATAATGTATTGTCTAATGGTAGACCCTGCTGCCATATGGCATCACGAAAATTGTGACCAAGTCCCAGGTTGCTGATCTGACTTTCTGCCTTATTTACACACAATTGCAGGGTCTCAATTGTTTCTCGTACTATTGACAACACAACAAACATATATTGTTTCTCACTTTTGATCTTTTTATTTGATTTATTTTTCGTATTTCTTATGAATCTTTATTGTTATTATTATTATTATTATTATTATTACTATTATTATTATTATTATTATTATTATTATTATTATTATTATTATTATTATTATTATTATTATTATTATTATTATTACTGCAGTGTTGTTATCATTACTATTATCAATATTATTTTATTATTTTATTTTATTTATTTTTATTATAGATTTTATTTACTATGATGATGATGATGATGATTTATTAATTCTTATTCTTATTCTTATTATTATTATTATTATTATTATTATTATTATTATTATTATTATTACATTTTGGCCCCCCCAGGCCCAGAAGTGGGTCAGTGACCTGTGCCCGGGTGGGCTAATCCCCCCTAAAAAAAAAAAAAAAAAAAAATGAGGACTCCACCAAGCTCCTCGGCGTCACTATAACAAACTGAATTGGAAAGCACACGTGAGTGCAATTTTCCAATTTTCGTGTTTGCGTGTCCACCTTCCCCGTCGTCTTAAGTCCTTCGGAGTTCTCGTGCTTGAGCTTTAGAGTGCTAACTCAACATTCATAGTTCCAAAACTCACCTATATGCTCCCCCTGTCTTGTCCTCCTCCTTAAATGCCACACAACGAGAACTACCAGAATAGTATAGAAGAGGGCGTGCAAGCTTATTCTTTCCCCCTCCTACTCCACATATCAAAAAGAGCTCAGTACGGCTCTATCTCATCATCACTATGATCTTCATCTGCACGTTCGTGGGAAAGCTTCTGCACCATCCTCAACACCGGCTCTTGCTCCCATCCGAGAACCCTCGTCCCCGAATTGCTGTTCGACACTACAGTATAACCGCCTTCAACCCATATAACCACGTACTGATCGCTATAAGAACAGCTCAATCCCAACCATTGTAAAATTTATCAACAACTCACAGTTAACCTGTGTGTTCACCAACTACCAATCTTACTTTTGTACTGATACTGTGTTGAAATTCCTTGTTAAAGGACCTTCCCCCCCTTGTTATTATATATTATTACTATCAGTACTATTTACAGTATGTCACTTGTACATATTTGTCAATCATTAGTGATCTATTCCATAATTATTTAACCGTTGTTATCTCAGTTGACTAAATATTCAGTCCTTTGACTGTCATGCTTTCTCAATGAACCAGTAATAATAATTATTATTATTATTATTTTTTTTTTTTTGGTTGTCGTTGTTGTTGTTATTATCGCTGGTAATAACTTGCTATAATTGTTGCTATTGTTGTTATTATTGTTGTTATTATTATTGTTATTGTTGTTGTTATTGTTGTTATTATTATTGTTGTTATTTTTAGTGTTGTTATTATTGTTGTTCTTGTTTTGTTTCGTTGTTATTGTTTTTATTGTTATTGTAATATTGTTATTATTGTTATTATTACTGTTGTTGTTATTGTTATTATTGTCGATGTTGTTGTTATTGTTGTTGTTGTGTTTGTTGTTATTATTATTGTTGTTATTGCTATTGTTATTTTGATTATTGTTATTATAATTGTTATTATTATTGTTGTTGTTATTGTTAGTGTTTTTATTGTTAATGTTATTGTTATTGTTATTGTTATTATTGTTATTGTTTTTTTATTGTTATTTTTGTTATAGTTATTATTGTTATTGTTGTTATTGCTATTTTTATTGTTATTGTTATTGTTATTTTTGTTGTTGTGAAATATTTTCCTCCAGTACTAGCACAGCAACTACTTCTCTCCGGTACTGGCACAGCAAATACTTCTCTCCAGTACTAGCACAACAACCATTTCCGTCAGTGGTGTACTCTACCTAGCTTTGCAGGGGTGTCAAACATGCGGCCCGTGGGCTGCATGCGGCCAGACACACTCTTACATGCGGCCCGCGGCCCATTTGCTGCTCCAGCCTTACCTTGAGGAGCTAAAACTAAATAGTAGTGTATCCCTCAGCTGAATAAAATAGTCTGCTGTTTGTTAGAACAAAATACTCAATCAACATCATCAATGAAAGAACAATAAGTCTAGAGATGGTTTTAACGGTTAATTGGCAACAAAATTAAAGGAAAAACTAATAGCTGTGAACCCGAACCATCAAATTTATAATGTGCATTGTATTATACATAAAGAAGTGTTGTGTAGTAAAACATTAAAGATGGATAATGTCATGGATGTTGTTATAAAGAAAGTGAACTTCTACGCGGGCAAGGTCTGGACCACAGACATTTCAACTGCTTATTGGAGGAAAATGAGAACACACACGGACTGCCATATCACCCTGATGTTCGCTGGTTAAGTCGGGGAGTCGTATTGAAGCGATTTTATGAATTGCGCAGTGAAATACAGATGTTTATGGAACAGAAAGGAAGGGATTTGCATGAACTGAAAGATAATGAATGGGTTCAAAATCTAATTTTCATGGAGGATATTACAGAACACTTAAATTACTTGAATACATAGATGCAAGAACGCAATAAATTGGTGACAGAGTTTTATGACTGCATTCGTGCCTTTGAGATGAAACTTCAGCTTTTTGAACGGCAACTATCAGAGAGTAATCTTTCTCACTTTCCGACCTTGAAGTCCCTGCAAGGCACACTTGAGTTTCATGCTGATATCAACACAAAAAAGTACTGCATCAAGATTTCCAAATTAATGAATGAGATCCAAGATAGATTTGCTGACTTCAAAAGACTTGAGAAGGATTTTTTAATTTTTCGGGACCCATTCTCTGTTGGTGTTAATGTGGTACCAGAACATCTTCAGTTAGAATTAGTTGAGCTCCAATGTGATTCTGTGTTGAGGAACAACCTTTCGAGTGTTGATGTTGGCACATTTTATCAATATTTTGGACCAAATTATCCCAGGATTAAATGTTTTGCCTCAAAGATTATGTCAATGTTCGGAAGTACATATGTCTGTGAACAACTCTTTTCGGTGATGAACTTGAACAGGTCTCGGCTTCGGTCTCAACTCGCTGATGCGCATCTTAATTCAATACTGAAGGTTGCTACAACTCAGTCGTTAGTGCCAAACTTTGATGCACTGGTCCATACCAAGAGGTGCCAATTACCAGGAAGCAGCAGTAGCAAACAATAAGATTGATCAAGGTAAGTAAACACTTGATTTGTTTGTTTTTAAGGGTTTCGCACGAGCGCAGACTAAATCCACCTTTCTTATTTTGTCGTACTACTCACTAAGAGGTGATGGCGAAGAGCTCATAATTATGCTACTTGGCCCGCATACTGTGTACCCATATTAAATCTGGACCGCCTTGGCAAATGAGTTTGACACCCGTGTTGTTATACCTGACTCACCGACACTCAGGACCTTCACGCTAAATAGTTATTTAGTTACTTACGCCATTATGTATTTACATATTTATCGTCTTTGCCGCCTGTCACTTTTAATGGCCGGTCGCATGGTTGCTCACTTATCCTTGAAACGCCGGAACGGTCCTTTACAAGTGGTAATAGTCTCGATAGGCCTGAGATGCAGCTCAGTAGCGACTAAACTTTATTACACAGGAAAAAGCCATAGTTGGTACTGCACTCTAAAACTCTTTTCTTCCCCCCTCCCACCCTTATTCAATGGCGAAAGACGGTACTCGAACTGGAGACACCTGGAGCAAGAAGTGTGTCCTTAAATCTTCTGGATCGCCGCACCAAATTGATCTTGTACAGGCTCTGGATTGTATCACTCTCTTATCGTTCTCCTTCTGCCCCAACTTAATATTTTTTTTTTCAGGTAGTAAATACCACATATTTCTCACCTTCACTTTTCGGAGTAAATCCACCTCTCTTTCTGCCTTTCATTTTACAGCATCCCTTCACTGCGCTAATTAATGCACACACACACACACGAGAATGAGAAAACACCATGAAATATGACCAAGTCCTAAATATCACATTTATTGCTACTCATCCATCACCTCTATACAACCACTATGTATAAAATGTATGTGGAAAATTTCGTATTATAAAAAAGAAAATTAAAAAAAGACAATATCGAAAATCTCTTTTTCTCCAATTGCTGCTCCTGTTATGGTTAAATGCTTCACCTGCCAGGGTAATATACACATTATATACACCTTAGTAGTGGTAATATTCACAGAAATTATTATGATTAACCACAAGATTGAAAATATTTAAAAATCAGCTTCAATTTAATATCTGTGAATATTACCACTATTAAGCTAAACTAAACTAAACTTTTTCCCTGTATATATATATATATATATATATATATATATATATATATATATATATATATATATATATATATATATATATATATATATATATATATATATATATATATATATATATATATATATATATATATATATATATATATATATATATATATATATATATATATATATATATATATATATATCATGTAAATCCACAATGAAAACGTGTGATTTTATCAAGATATATATATATATATATATATATATATATATATATATTTATATATATAAATAATCAACAACCTCACCCCGCCAGGACTCGAACCCACGATCTTATGTATGTGACGGGGCAATGTTATCTCTATACCACTAGGATCTTGTAGTGTCCTAGTGGTATACTAGAGGTAACGTTCCCCGGTCACACACATAAGAATGTAGGTTCGAGTCGTGGCGGGGTGAGATTGTTGATTAAATTTAGAAGTCTGCGCGCTTTATGGGTTAATGAAATATATATATATATATATAGGTAATTATAGGATTGATGAGTGTTGAAGAGGTGAGGTTGTGGATAGGTGTGATTAGATGGATGACGATAAGTTAATGAATATATGTGGTTAATGAAGATGAAAGATCACTGATAAATGAGTCACTGTGGTGTTAGGAATGAAGGGTAATGGAAAGGTGATGAAATGATCTGCAGTGAAGATATGAAAGTTAGAGAGATGCTATGATGGATGAATGGGTGATGCATGGGTACGGTGTTGGTTGAACGAGAAATGGAAAGATGGTGTGTGTGTATAATAATACTAATAAAAATAATAATTAACGGTTTATTGAAAAAAGTCGGCAGCCCGAAGGCTGAAATACATTGGACAAAAATGACTTATTACATACAAAGACATGGGGTAGGTGGGTCGTTTAACAAACGCTTTCATTTCAGAAAGAAAAAGGAACATGAATTGAACATACAAATTATTATAGTTTACAGTTGATGGCCCAGGCCTAAACTGGTCATGGAGACACCAGGTGGTGTGGTGTTCACGTGGTGTGGTAACTCGTCCTCGGGTGTTGATATGAAGGACCTCAGACGGTCATGGGGACACCGGGTGGTGTGGTGTTCACTTGGTGCAGAAACTCGTCCTCAGGTGTTGATATAAGAACATAACAACATAAGAAAATAAGGAGTCTACAATAGGCCGGTTGGCCTGTGCATGGCAGCTCCTGTCGAGAGTTTCTACCACTCTCTATCATCCATGAATCTATCTGGCCCCCTTTTAAAACATTCCAGCGTTCCAGCACTTACTACAAAGTTACTAAGCTTGTTCCACTCGTTCACCACCCTATTTGTGAACCAGTTCCTTCCTATTTCCCTCCTAAACCTAAACTTATCCAAATATAATTCTATAATAAGGCCATAGGTCCGGGCTTACAAATACCCCTAGGTCTCTTTCACAAGTCGACTTCTCTAGGTTGATGTTGTTAAGGCTGTTTACATTGACAGCATTTGTTCTTCCAATATTAAGTACGCTGCACTTGCTGGTGTTGAATTTCATTTGCCATTTTTCAGACCACCCCTGCAGTTTATTTAGATCGTCCTGTAATGTATTTGCATCCTGCCCTGAATTAATCTGCCGCCCTATTTTGGTGTCATCCGCAAACTTGCTTATGTCACTGATGATCCCAGTATCTAGATCTTTTATGTAGATTATGAACAAGAGTGGGCCTAGTACTGACCCCTGGGGAACCCCACTGGTTACACGACCCCACTCAGATTTAACGCCATCTACGGTGACCCTCTGCGTTCTATCGGTGAGCCATGATTTTATCCAATTTAAGACTTTCCCCTCGATACCATGAGCCTTAATTTTTCTCAGAAGCCTCTGATGCGGTACTCTGTCAAATGCTTTGCTAAAGTCTAAGTAAATAGCATCGTAATTTTCGTCATTATCTACTACCTCGAAAACTTTCCAAAAAAAACGTCAGCAGATTTGTTAGACAAGATTTTCCCTTTATAAACCCATGTTGAGAGTCGTAGATTATTTTGCTTTTCTCTAAATGCGATCGGGTGTTATGTGCTATAATTGATTCAAGAAATTTCCCCACTACTGACGTAAAACTGATCGGCCGGTAATTTGACGCGGATGCTCTGTCTCCCTTTTTGAATATGGGTACTACATTTGCCTGTTTCCACAAGTCTGGCACAACTCTGGTGTCCAATGATTTTGTAAATAAGTTTACGAGGGCCCGCTAATCTGTTCCCTACACTCTTTCAAGACTTGAGGGAATTGTGGTTGTGACGTTAAGTGTGTGGTATAGAGTTGTGTTTATTTTAACACTGTTGGTGATAGTGTTAAGTGTGCTAGTTACAGTGTTGGTGATGGAAGTGTTAAGTGTGATAGTGACAGTGTTTGTGATGGTGGAGATGCTAAATGTGATGGTGATTATGTTTTGGTGACTGAGTAATGACATCATGACAAAGATGGTTAGCCAGAAAATGGTGATAATATTGTAAATTTTTGTAGTATAGTGACAACTGTGACAATGGATATAGTGTAAACGGACATTAGTGTTTTGAGTTCTGTGTAATGTAAGGTAGTGGAGAGTGTTTATGCATGCATAGATAAAGACTGCAGTAAGGAGTGATGGTGATGATGTGGACAGCTATATGTAGAGTACTATTACATTTTCAGTATTTTCAATTACATTTATACAGAGTTATGACATGCTACGTGAATCATACAATATACATACGTAAAAAAGTAAGTATTATATCAGTATTAAGTATCGTGGCTTCTGGTGCAACAGACACAACACACTATTATCACAGCACCACATCTTGCATACTTTTTTTCAGACTCCACCACCTGACGCAACAGTACTACACTATTAAACCATTACAGCGTATTACACCACCAGCCATCGTGTACGAACAGGATCTCTCTAGCTGGTATCATTACACCACATCCCTATAAGTACAGTACTTCTATGTGTTCCATCACACACACACACACACACACACACACACACACACAATAAATCAATAAGTCTTCACACTCGCCACTGTCATGACTACAACTCCCTACAGTGGACCATGTCCTTCCCTCTCTACACGACGACCTCTCACTACAGTACACTACTTCCCTCCCCTCTACATAACGACCACTCCGTATAGTGCACTACTTCCCTCCCCTCTACATGACCACTGCTCCCTACAGTGCACTACTTCCCTCCCCTCTACATGACCACTACTCCTTACAGCGAACTACTTCCCTCCCCTCCACATGACCACTACTCCCTACAGTGAACTACTTCCCTCCCCTCTACATGACCACTACTCCCTACAGTGCACTACTTCCCTCCTCTCTACATGACCACTACTCCCTACAGTGAGCTACTTCCCTCCCCTCTACATGACTACTACTTCCTACAATGCACTACTTCCCTCCCCTCTACATGACCACTACTCCCTACAATGCACTACTTCCCTCCCCTCTACATGAACACTACTCCCTACAATGCACTACTTTCCTCCCCTCTACATGACCACTACTCCCTACAGTGAACTATTTCCCTCCCCTCTACATGACCACTACTCCCTACAGTGAACTACTTCCCTCCCCTCTACATGACCACTACTCCCTACAATGCACTACTTCCCTCCCCACATGACCACTACTCTCACAGTGCACTTCCTCCCTCTACATGACCACTGCTCCCCACAGTGCACTACTTCCTCCTCTACATGACCACTCCCTACATGGCTATCTCCCCTCTACATGACCACTATCATACTACTTCCCCACCACCCACCCCCCCCCCCTCCCATGACACTCCCACAGTACTATTTCCTCCCCACATGACCACTACTCCCTACAGTGAACTACTCTCCCTCTACATGACCACTACTCCTACAGTGAACTACTTCCTCCCTCCACATGACCACACTCCTACAGTGCCCCCCAACCCCAAACCCCCCACCACTACTTCCCACATGAACTACTTCCCCCTCTACATGACCACTACTCCCTACAGTGAACTACTTCCCCCTCTACATGACCACCCACCCCTCCCCAGCCACACTCCACATACTCCCCCCCTACAGTGATACTTCCCTCCCTCACATGACCACTACCCCTACAGTACTACTCCCTCCCCTACATGACCACTACTTCCTACAATGCACTAATTCCTCCCTTCATGACCACTACTCCCTACAATGCACTACTTCCTCCCTCTACATGAACACTACTCTCACAATGCACTACTTTCCTCCCCCTACATGACCACTACTCCCCACATGAACTATTTCCTCCCTCTACATGACCACTACTCTCCTACAGTGAACTATTTCCTCTACATGACCACTACCCCACAATGCACTACTTCCCTCCCCTCGGCAGCCTGATCCCTCTCAACTTATTGTATAGTGGTAGTCGATATAAAGAAAGCTCAGGTGATGGTGAAATTTAATACTTTCACCCCTGAGGAAAGCCCTCTTGTGTAGAGAAAACATTGGCTATTGGAGAGACAGGGGAGCTGGGATTGTTAGGAAGGCAACACCGGAGTAACACTCAGGAATTTTGACACTCTCTTGCAAGATTTTCTGCGAGTCTTTGTGGCGTTACTCCATCTTGACACAAAAATCGATCTTGCCATTTTTTGATAAATGGTTGACAAGATATACAGGGCTTTACCGGGTAGATTCTGAGGTCACTGAAATGTTTCTGTGCAATTATGTTCGTGGTCTGTATAGTGCCAAAACTGTTTTCTCCAAGTTTTATAACATTCTACCTGGCTTCTCTTGTTCTCAGCACACGTCCTATGACTCACTTTTCTCTTGTGAATATTACAGTGCTCCCCACATCCCCAGTGTAAAATCTTTTCACTCCTCTCTCTGTTAGATCTGTTATCCTTTGTATTTTTATGGAGATAAAATCTATTTTCCTTCCTCAAGTTCCTTAGAGCCTGTGAGAGTTCCTTGAATAAAATATATCGATTTGAGTT
Organism: Homarus americanus; assembly: GCF_018991925.1. Taxonomy (NCBI): domain Eukaryota; kingdom Metazoa; phylum Arthropoda; class Malacostraca; order Decapoda; family Nephropidae; genus Homarus; species Homarus americanus. Next base: position 30,347 of record NW_024712203.1, on the reverse strand, counting down.
GGACTTGTTCCTGTGAAAGCGTTGTTTCATAATGAAGAGGAGAACCAGGGAAAACACAAACATCTCGACTAAGTTGGGTTTCTTTAATTACTAACGTTTCGAAAGATCATTTTCCATCATCAGAGGCTAGAAAACAGACCAAAAGTAAAAAAACAAATTACAGGTAATCTCTCTCTACTATCTCTATATATATATATATATATATATATATATATATATATATATATATATATATATATATATATATATATATATATATATATATATATATGAACCAAGAAGTCTGTCTGTTTGTCTGTGTGTCCGCACGAGAATCTCGGAACTACTTTACCGATATTTAGTGATGATGGATGGTGTTATATGTAGTGATGATGGATGGTGTTATTTGTAGTGATGATGGATGATATTATATGTAGTGATGATGGGTGGTGTTATATGTAGTGATGATTAGACAATAAAATAATAGCAGTTTAATGCTAAAAATATAGTTTGCTGTACCTTTGTAGTGAAAAGCATGGTGGAACTTACATACACCGTTATTGAACTATTGATGGAAGAAGTTTTGGGGACTGAACATTGAGACAATGTGACTCCCGGAGGGTGGAGTCCTACAGTGGCCTAGCGTATGAGCCGCCCGGAGGACGGCGTTTCTGCTAGTATACAATAAAAACGAAGCCTTGTAACATTATAAAGTAAAGTTATTCATTTGTGAAATGGCTTCCTGTGAATTGTTGTGTTTTTCACACTAAGTCTCGTCTCAATTAGGTTTTTATTCTGATTATTTGTTATGTACATAGGTTCTCCCGTCATTTTATTGGTTTTATATCATAATGCTCGTTTAAAAAAATTGCGAAAGGTAAATTTTTTAATAATATTTCTTTTTTTTGTATATTACCAGTAATTTTCTAAAACCTTTGGTCTGTTTTCTAGTCTCTGATGATGGAAAATTATTTTCCAAAACGTTAGTAATTAAAGAAACCCAACTTAGTCAAGATGTTTGTGTTTTCCTGTCTCCTCTTCCTTTTATACATAAGGACAACGAAAGAATGGAAGAAACTGCAGCGGGCCTATTGGCCCATACTGGGCAGTCCCATTTACAACCAACCCCTACTACTCATATATCCATCCAACCTATGTTTGAAGCTATCCAGCGTATTCGAGTTAATGATGATATTTGGTAATTTGTTCCACTCGTCCACTACTATTTTTCCAAACCAATGTTTACCTATTTCGCGCCTAAATCTAAATTTGTCTAATTTAAAACCATTGTTAAGAGTTCGCTCCTGGTTGAATAGTTTGAGTACCTTTGTAATGTCCCCTTTGTTCAGCCCTGACTTCCATTTATACACCTCTATCATGTCGCCCCTCACTCTACGTCTCTCTGTACTCAAGGTTTTAATGCCCGGGATTAGCCTTGTCATTCTCCTCTGAATTCTTTCCAAGGATTCTATATCCATTTTGTAATACGGTGACCAAAAGTGAACTGCGTAACCCAAGTGAGGTCTCACAAGAGCAAGATATAGTTTTAAGATGACCTCGCTAGTCTTGCAACCAACATTCCTTTGTATGAACCCAAGTACTTTATTAGCCTTGTTTCGAGCAAATACACAATGTTTACTTGGCTTAAGATTCCTAGTTATCATTACTCGTAAATCCTTCTCGCAGTCGGATTTCTCAATAACATCGTTGTTCGTCTGGTATCGGTTTCTTTATATCTCTGTTTACATCATTTTCAGACCATTCGAATTTTTTTTTAGATCTTCCTGTAGTTTTGCGAAGTCCTCGTCAGATTTAATTACACGCCCTATTTTAGTGTCATCAACAAATTTACTTATGTTGCTGTTTACGCCAATATCTATGTAGTTTATGTATATAATAAATAATAATGTTCCAAGTGCTGAGCCTTGGGGAACTCCACTAGTGACATTGCTCTAATCGGATTTAGTGCCGTTAATGCTCACTCACTGTTTCCTGTCCTGTAACCACGCCCTAATCCATTTTAGAATATCTCCTTTAATGCCACGAGCCTCCGCTTTTCTTATTAGTCTTTCGTGGGGGATTATGTCGAAGGCTTTGCTGAAGCCGAGATATACCACATCCTAATTGTGCCCTTTGTCCTCTGATTCGAAAACAGATGAAAAGAATGTTAATAGATTAGTTAGACATGAACGCCCGCTTGTGAAGCCATGTTGGGAATCATTGATTAGCTTGTGCTTCTCCAGGTGATTTCGAATAGAGTTTGAAATAATTGCTTCCAGTAATTTGCTACAATTGATGTTAGACTCATTGGACGGTAGTTAGAGGATAGTGATCCATCTCTTCTTGAAAATCGGTATTACATTCGTTACCCTCCAGTTATATGTAGTGATGATGGGTGGTGTTATATGTAGTGATGATGGATGGTGTTATATGTAGTGATGACATATGGTGTTATATGTAGTGATGATGGATGATGTTATATGTAGTGACGATGGGTGGTGTTATATGTAGTGATGATTAGACAATAAAATAATAACAGTTTAATGCAAAAAAAATATACTCTGCCTTACCGTTGTAGTAAAAAATATGGTGGAACTTACATACACCGTTAATGACCTATTGATGGAAGAAGAAGTTTTGGTGACTGAACAGTGAGACAATGTGGAGCCTCCCTGAGGGTGGCGTCCTACCGTGGCCTAGCGAATGAGCGGCGGATATTTTGTATAATATATATATATATATATATATATATATATATATATATATATATATATATATATATATATATATATATATATATAAATCACTGTCGGTACGCGTGATCCATGTATATGCTGATAGCCACATAAAAACAGGAAAACACGAAGTTCCGACTCGCTTTACCTGGAGCACCTTAGCTTTCAACTTTATTCGAGACATCTTCAGGGGCAGCTGAATGTACAGGGACTGAGAGAGGCTTATATACAAATGGTAACATTACACAATATTAGGTCAGGTCAATATCATGAGAATTTACTTATCCACACACCACTTCCACTGCACACGAAAGAAGAGCTCATAAAAAAATGAGCGACGTAACAGGTCAGGACAAGTCAGGTTTTATCGATATATATATATATATATATATATATATATATATATATATATATATATATATATATATATATATATATATATATATATATATATATATATATATATATGTGTGTGTGTGTGTGTGTGTGTGTGTGTGTGTGTGTGTGTGTAACATTAAGAAATTTTAATGTGATATTTTGAGATGTTAGAACAAAAATGACCGATCTGCCGATCAGGGGAACATAAATAGCCCAGGCTGAAACACTTATGCCCCATGACGAGTTAAAACAAAGCTTCCAAGCAATGCCCTCAGACAGGGGGTGGAAGCATTTTGAACTAGGCCTACTGAAATATAAATGTACTTTATCGAATTAAGATTGACAAGATTCATGAAGTTAAGGGACAATTATGATATTTAAAGCTATTGTGGATAGATTCCCAGTTCAAAATATGTTACGTGTGTCCTAAGGAAACTAATAGAAATATGCGAATAGATGACGTCAAGGGAGGGGGGGGAGGCGAGCGCCCTAAGGTTATGGAGGCGTTGACCTGGCCTCAGAAGTTCACAGTCATTGACCTAGACTGAAGTCTAAATACGTTTCAAGGAAAGCTACCACGTGGCCTCGTCCCTTAACGCATGTTCATCCTCGCGGCAAGTAAGTCCTTATTCGGTCTCAGGCAGTGTTTAGAAGAATTTAAAAGTAGTTAACAAAGTACTCCTTTTGCAGGGTCAGGGACCCCACTTGATTGGTGGTGATGGAAGATATAGCTGGCGACTCACGGGGTGGATACCCACCCGGCCGGCGAGCAGACAGGTGTCCCTATTTACCAAACTACCATGACTGACCACAGAGCTTGGATATGGTCGATCTGGTTCATCGAATATGCCCACCAAGGTTCATACAACACCACAGGAACCACCCACACATCTCCTCAGTCAGTCAGGGAAAAATCCTACTAACGGGAATTAGAACCTCCTCAGCTGAGCAGGATTCACCTGGTTGTACTCTTAGCTGGCCTAACTAGGCTGGGCTGACGGTCGCTCTCTTCCCGTCCATGAAGTACTGGGAGTAAGCCAACTGAGTGCAGACTGAGTGAATGAAGCGTCACACGCTAGGACCTGGAATTCTAGTGGTTACATAGAGACATTCATCTTCCCAGTATTGGGTGCATGTGGCTCAAATAGCCAGGTCCAGGAGTGAGATCAACGTCCTTATGGTTGACTGCACACGTGGGGCGTAGGAGTTCCTCTTCAAGAATTGTTTGATGTTGTAGTACCTTAAAGTATGAATGCATTCTGAGCATATGTGTGAAGCATGTTCCGGATGATGGTGGTGAAATGTGATTAGAATAGCCAAGTCCAGGTGTGAAATCAACGTTCCTCATGGTTGATTGCACACGTGGGACATAGGAGTACCTCTTCAAAAGTTTGTGAAAGGCTGTAGCACCTTAAAGTATGGGTGTATTCTGAACCTATGTGTGAAGCATGTTACGGGTGTTGGTGGAGAAATACACTCATGACTCGTGAAACCTAGAGAGAGTAATGAAAAAACAGCGGAGCACCCACCTGCCTGACTGGTCATGAGTGATTTTCTCTGTTTCTTGTAAATGCCTGCCCCTTGGCAGGTTACTAGTTACAACCTTCGGGTTCTGGATAGTTAGGACAGTTAGGATTATAGTATTTTGTGGGTCATTCCAGACAGGCTATGAGTGATCCATGTTCTTGTGTAGTATGACTAAATCGGGATTTCTATTTCTCAGTGATTGCTATAATTTTGTCGGATGCCTTTAAGGCATCTTCATCGGTGCAAGTAATATTTTTTAATGTTTTATGTGCCGCTAAGTGATGTAGGATGTACGAAGGAATTGTTTCAGATGAGTTCCTCGTTCTGGTGTATGTAGTACTGCTGCATTAGTAGTTCTTTTCAGATGCAATTAATATCTTTTAATAATTTTTTTGATACCATGTATAACTTTTGTTTCCCATTGTAGTGTTATAAGCCATGCTAAGAAGTACTCTAGTTCTTGTGTACAATTACTGATTCCGTCTGTAGTGTGGGAAGGAATAGAAGTGTTATCTTTTACCAGTGCGTCTCATTAACCCGAATCACAGGTACTAGCTATTCCATGGTCACGGAAAATACTGTTATTAATTGTGTTTGTGCTGGTTCGGGATTTCTCTGAGGGGCGCTTCCACTGCATTACCATCCACTATAACTAAAAAAAAAAACCCAATAACTAGTAGTAAGAATTTCGGACCGGTTATATATATATATATATATATATATATATATATATATATATATATATATATATATATATATATATATATATATATATATATATATATATATATATATATATATCATGGCTTATTTAGAAGACAAGGGTAAAAAAGATTTGATGAAGCAAGCACAGCTGGCCGAGAGATACGCTTCAGTGCGCAGGTTTAAGGGGAAGAATAAGTAGCCGAATATTGTAAAGCGCCTTCAGGACAAAACCTTGGGACTAAAAGAGAAGTGACATTTCGAGTCTTACAGCTAATACTAGAAACCTGTGATTTGTTCATACTGTCGTAAAGACGGGCACTATGTATCTCGTTGTTGGGAACCAGGATGTAAAAAATCACTATATTTTGGGACAAATTTTATTAGACCTAATGCAAAAACTGAAGCCCAACTTTGCAACTTCAAAAACTAAGTCTGATAATGTAGTCAAAATCAACGATCTCAAAGAGATCTTTTTCTTGGTTTTATATTCGAGAGTAAAATTTCACTTTCAAAGGATGGTAAAAGGTTTCCTATTAAAATACTAAGGGATACTGCAGGGCAGTTGCTCAAAGCCTAATAGTACATAGTGGTCTCCTTGGAATCAGTAAATATTATACAGAAGAGAAAGTGCTTTTGGAAGACGTGTCCTCTTATTCATCAGTAAATCTTGCCCAAGTTTACCTTGATTGTGACTTGTTAAAGGGAATGGTGAAGGTGGGAGTGAGAGAGAAGTTGCCAGTAGCAGGTGTCACATTTAGCTAGTTCACTTGTTGTTCCTAACCTTATAGTGGTTGATGAACCGTTAATGGAAAGTCCTACTCAGGACTTGGAGAATGAACTTCCACTTGACTCTAGTGCTGATTTTTCATGTGTTCCCACTTTCACTTGTGATCTCCCCAGCCAGGTTATGACCACGGATAACTAAATTAAAGCTTAGAAAGAGGATACTTCTCTTGCCAAATTTCATCATATATTAGTACCTAAGTCAGATATTGTTAAGTCCCTGTTTTTACTATCAAGATGATGTCTTAATGAGAAAATATCGTCCAAGATATTTAAAGGATGATGACTCCTGGGCTGAAGTACATCAAATAGTTATAACATATTCTGATAGAGCACAGCTCACAGAACTGCCTCGTGAGACTTTATATGGTTCACTTGGTGATATGTAAATCCTATAATAAACTTAAACAGGATTTTTGCTGGCCCGATATGAAGAAAAAGGTGGCTAACTTCATCAACATTTGTCATTCTTGCCAACTAGTTGCGAAGCCCAATCAGGTTATTCCTCCTGCACCACCTAACCCTATTCCTGTTACGGAGGAACCCTTTAACAAGATTCTGATAGAATGTGTGGGCCCACTTCCAAAAGCCAAGAGAGGTAACCAATATTTGTTGACTATAATGTGCCCCACAACTAGGTATCCTGAGGCGTAATAATTTTGTGCATGACAGGAGGAGCTGGACTCATTCGCCACCTAATGGGGCGTCCAAATTTTCTAATTTACTTGTAGTTTCTGTGGATAGCCGGGTCATAAGGCGGATTTTTGTTGGACAAGGCTGCATCCAAATAAGGTGAAGAACGAGAGAGTGCAGTTTCGGTTCTCGCCTCACGAAACTTTGATCTTTTCCAGGAGAGTTTTGCGTAGGATCCAGACGTTGGCACCTTTCTTCCCTTTTTGTCACAAGGCACGGTAGAAGCTGATGGTATCGAAACACCAGTCACTATTTTAAGAGACTCGGGTTGTCTCCAAACTTTCATCAAAGAGGGTGTTGTTGCGGCGAGGAAGACTGACAAATACGTCGTTTTGGGCTCCCTTTGGGGTCAAGGTGCAGCTCTTTTGGTTTTTCAGGGATAGCTAACGTAGCCTGCGTGCACGAGCTGCCTGTTTTAGTATGTGTCAAGTCTTCTTGTTGTAAGAGCAAGAAGATTCATTACGGCTCATGTTTGACCAGGTGTCCGATTCTGCCAATGATTCAGGCCCTACCACGAGATATTTCAGTCAAGATGGTGTTTTGTGCCGCCGCTGGCTCCCACCAACTATGTCAGTGGAAGACGCGGACTGGGCGTCTGTCACTCAAATAGTTCTCCCACACACTTACAGACAACATGTTCTAGCTCTGGCCCATGACGGTCGCTTTTCTGGACATCAAGGTGTCCGAAAGACGTTCAACAGGCTGGCCAGAAAGTTCTATTGGCCAGGTATGAGGAGAGATGTCACTAAATATTGTAAGTACTGTCATTTTTTTCAAAAGGTAGGCAAAGCCAATCAGGCTATTCCACCTTTTCCACTTGTAAGAGTACCTCACGTACCTGAGCCCTTTACAACAGTACAGTGTGACATTGTAGGCCCTCTGCCTAAACCTTCTTGTGGGTTTGAATATTTATTTACAGACATTGATACCTCCACTAGGTACTTGCATGCTGTACCTCTTAGGAAAGTTACTGCTAAGGCCCTTGTTAAATGTTTGCTTGACCTGCTTAGCCACTTTGGGTTGCCGTGCCATGTTCAAACGGACGGTGCTTCATATTATGTAGGAAAAGTTTTCAAGGAAGCCCTAACAGAGTTGGGAATAGTTCATTGTGTATCTTCTCCTTACCACCCCCAGACTCAGGGTGCAGTAGAACGTTCACACCAAACCTTAAAAACTATTTTGCGCAAGTATGCTTTGCAGTATGAGTCTTCTTGGGATATAGATTTACTTTATATTTTGTTTGTTCTTCGGGATGCCCCGAATGAAACCACAGGTTTCACCCCTTACGAGCTTGTTTTCGCTCATCAAGTAAGAGGTCCTTTGCACATAGTTAGAGATAGATTGTTAGGTAGTAGTGAAGAGAGCATTAGCGTATCAAGTTTAGTAGGAGATGTTAGAGAGAAGCTTCTAAGATGTTGGAGCCTTGCCGCAGACCACTTACAGCAGTCGCAGTCCAAGACCAAGACATGGTACGACAAGCGTGCCAGACACAGAGAGTTCCAGATAGGAGATCAAGTTCTCGTTCTCTTGCCGAGACATGGACAGCTGCTCAATGCGAAGTTGAGTGGGCCATATAGAGTGGTGAAGAAGGTAAGCCCCACTAATTATATTATCTCTACCCCTGACAGGCGCCGACTACAGCGCTTATGTCACGTCAACACCATCAAGCTGTACCACACACGCCCAGCATCCCCATCTGTTGCTGATGATCCAGTTCCCGTGTGTGCCGTTGACACTTTCTTGGTAGACGGTGAGAAAGAAGAGGAAGAAGAAGGGGCAAGTCCACTCGCCCTGTCATCAGTCAGGGTTTAGCAGTCCAACTCCGTGGAGTAGCAGAAGAAGCTACAGCATCTACCGGGACACCAGAGAGCCGATGTGCTGGCCGCCATCCAACAACATCCTCCTGTCGTCCAAGACAGGCCTGGCTGTACCACTGCCATGGTGCATGATATTGATGTTGGTTCTGTTAAGCCTATCACGCAGGCCCCCTACCGTGTCCATCCGAGCCAGGTGGAGGAAGTGAAGCAGGAGTTGGCCAACATGGAGTCCATGGGCATCATTGACCCAGCGACCAGCGAGTGGTGCTCACCAGTCACTCTAGTACCGAAGAAGGACGGCACTCTTCGATTCTGCATCGACTTACACAAGGTCAACGCCGTCACCAGCAAGGACAGCTTCCCTCTACCAAGAGTCGACGACTGCATCGAAGCAATAGGGAACGCCAAGTTCCTCTCTAAGATTGATTGCCTTCGAGGGTTTTGGCAAGTACCATTGACCCGTCGTGCTAAATACATCTCCAGTTTTGTGACATTAGGTAAGACCTATAAATTTAATGTTATGCCTTTCGGGCTTTGCAATGCCCCTGCCACCTTTCAAAGGTCGATGTCACAAGTCACGGCCTATTTGCCTGGTTGTTTAGTATATTTAGATGATGTTGTAATTTTTTCTGACACTTGGTCAGACCAATTATGTCAGCTAGACGCTCCCTTCACTGAGTTAGAAAATGTAGGACTTGTTATAAACTTTGCTAAGTCAGAATTTGTTTGTGCTCAACTTTTGTATCTGGGATTACCCATTGCCATACCACTTCTCACCTGTATTCAGCAACCTATACATGGAATTCTTTGAAAAGAAACTATTAAGTAATATTTTACCACCCTCAGCAGTCTGTTTTAGATATGTTGATGATGTATTATGTCTCTGGCCATGTAATGAGGACCTAAAAGCTTTCCTGCCACAACTTAGCCCCCTCGATCAAATTCACTGTGGAATTAGAGCATGACTGTAAATTGCCATTCCTAGACTGTCTGATACACAGAATAGGTAACACTTTTAAGTTCAGTATTTATAGAAAACCAACTAATGTGTGTTCATACATTCATTATTATTCTGCCCACCATAATAAAGTCAAACAGTCAGTATTTTCAACAATGTTTTTACGTGCCTTGAGAATTTGCAGTCCGGAATTCATCGATGAGGAATACAAATATATATATAATATTGGCTCAAACCTTAAATACCCTAGATCTTTCATAGACAAATGCTTAAACATTACTAAGAAAACTTTTTATAGAACTGATCCCAAGCCCACCCATGACCATAAGAATATCTTAATATTACCATTTCACAAAAATTTCTCACACATTCCTGCACAGCTAAAAACCTGGAACGTCAATGTGGCATTTAAAAACTCATGCACTGTTAAACAAATGTTAATCAAGAACTCCCCCAACAACACAATTGGTTGCATTTATAAAGTTCCTTGCAAGGAATGTAATATGTTTTACTTAGGCCAGACAGGTAAAGATCTTGCAACTAGAATTAAACAACACAAATACAGTGTTAGGACAGGCCAGGAATCCAATGCTCTGTTTGTTCATTTGAGGGATAACAAGCATTGCATTGACTGGGATAATGCCTCCTCAATATTACCATGTAATTCAATTGATAGTAGGAACATCATAGAATCTAGTCTTATTAAACATACCGAAGCATTCAACATGAATTTGAGTAACGGCATGTACAAGCTGGACAATTTTGTAATTAAGAAGATTTGTGATCAGGTGAGAAGGCCGGGTCACTTGACCATCTGACCTGACCACCAACCGTTGTGTGCTATTTAAAGATTAGTTGGGTCATTACCTAATACCTGACCATTGTGGACCTGGTCTCACCCTCCTCTGTATATATACACCTTGATTTGTATTACTCTCTCTAGTCTGTACTCACCCCTGAAGATGTGAATTACACGAAAGCGCTTGGGAACTTCGTGTTTTCTTCTTTCCTTGTGGTTATATATATATATATATATATATATATATATATATATATATATATATATATATATATATATATATATATATATATATATATATATATATATATATATATATATATATATATATATATATATATATATATATATATATATATATATATATCATGTAGATCCACAAAGAAAACGTGGATAATATAAATATTGACAAAATCACACAGGGAAAAGGGAAACAATGGAGCACCTTAGCTTTCTTCTTTATTCAAGACATTTTCAGCGGCAAATGAATTACGTGGACAGAGAGAGACTTAAATATACAGGGAGACCTTATTAAACATGAGGTCAGGTCATTATCATGACATCCACTAATCCGCACACCAACACAGGAGCTTAAGGCGATGTGACTAGTCAAGTTAAGTCAGGTAAAAAATATGGGACCCACTAAATATCTATTCTACATCTAGCTCTAAGGTTTTCAAAGCATTTTTAACCTTGGGCCACATAAATTTATTTGTCACTGTCATTATACTTATATACAGCGATGCCATTATTTCATTCATCCTACTTCAAAAATTTTGATGTTTGACGAGGGACGCTTCAGTGAACAAATTTAACAATGACACTTGTCTGACATCCCTACCCCTTTTACAAATTGCGCACCGCTTCTCCTCCCCCCCTTTCCGTTACTAGGTGCCTCGCGAAGCTCAAAAGTGGGTATACAATTTGTTATTGCGTTTGTTTGTCGCGGATCTTAGTTGGTTGGTTTTCTGGGGGATATCTCAGGCATCTTTTAGCTAGGAAGACGAAATCTGAACACATTATTTCTTTACACATATGTTACATCTCTGGGTAACTATTGAAGCGCAGGTACATTTGTTTATTTGTTAAAAAATAATTTGTGGTGAAACCGTTACACACAATATATGAATCGTCTAACAAGGTGCTCTACAAGTTTGAGTCGTAAACGAGAAATATAAAAAGACAAACATGAAAAATAACACCGAACTTCACTCGCGATCTAAAACAAAATTCTAAAATATTCTGAAAAGCTTCCTGTTTTTGATACTATCCGCCCAGAGAATTGGAATAAGTAGTACCATTGAGAAAAATACCATCACGCCAACAACCTTCTCTCTCTCTCTTACACAAACGAAAAACATATACTATATGAAACATTGGAACATAACGAACTGAAAACGCTTTTACTGTAATTTAAACCAAAATCAAGCTGGACTTCATAACGACCAGCCACAACCGAGACAATACCTTGCAGTTTTGCACAATAAGGCAGTCCATTTAATTTTAGCTCTGTTGGAGGAAAAAATGTCCCTCGTTCATGATCGTTATACGCTGAAGGGTAATCATTACAGGGAGGAAATGAAAGCCAACCGCCGAATATTGAGATATTTTCGTTTTAACATTGAGCTTGATCTCCTAGGTTGGCGCTTCTGTCCCCGTCCAATTTTAGGAAAAATACAAACCTTTGCCCCTTGTAACTACCTCTTCATGCTCCATCATTTCTTTGGCTTTTCACTCACTTTTGTTTTCTGTATTGTTACTGTATATTGACTTACAGATTTCGTGACTTGTGTATTGTTTAATCAGAAGCAGTCGGAGTTTAGCGTCAGTATCATACAGGTCGGTCGATATCTCATCAGCCCCGTGGCTTTGTTTACTAAGTAGTAGGCAAAATATATTTTCAGATAAGTACACTTTTAATGAATGAGTTTTGTATGATGAGAGAGTGACTATGGGATTTGTTGGTGCTGTTGTTTTTAAAATGCTATAGAACATTTTTTAAGGATATTGAAAAACTAATTACCCATTGAATCACTGTAGACTTCTCAATTCCGCCTCGTATAAATAAAAAATGGGATATATCAACTCCTTTTTTTTCTATATTCTTGTCATTAGCTTCTCCGACGATACTAATATAATTATATAGTCTTAAGACATCAAGCGTAACCGTTATACTATATCCTGCTCAGTTTTCGTGGCCGGACAGATGGCAGAAGGACATTTGGCCGAGGGACGTTTCACCGACGGACATTTGGCCGAACGGACATCGACCGACGGACATTTGGCCGAACGGACAATAGACCGAACGGACAAATGGCCGAATGGACATATGGCCTTTTTATTATTTTTTTTCTTTCTTCTTTGCAATGTATTTTTTGTACGTTTACTAAAGGATTAAAGATATTAATTGTAATGTAATTGCTTCAGACTTGTGCTTAATATCTGGTAGACGTCGGAAATATTCAGCATTATTCGGAAACAGTCAGCATTATTTTCCCCAATTTCAATTTAACTAGTGAATTACAAGGACTGAGAGAGGTTTATGTACACAGGGTGACCTTACAAAACATGAGGTCAGGTCAAAAACATGACATCCGCAAATCCACGCACCAACACCACCACAAACACAAAAGAAAGGGCGACGTTGTAGGTTATGTATCTTAGCTACTGTGCCGAGTAGCAACCCTGTACAAAAGCTACTGTGCCGAGTAGCAACCCTGTACATAAGCTACTGTGCCGAGTAGCAACCCTGTACATAAGCTACTGTGCCGAGTAGCATTTATATATATAATCACGTGGCAACACTGCACGTGTTATGTGGCAACATTGCCCCGAGGCTGCCATATGGCAAGGCAGCCTCAGTCTGACTGTGTGAGCCGTGCATGGCACACGCGAGTCACCACTTGTATTTCTCTCATCCATAATAAACGGACTCAGTGTTACTCAGTGTTTCCCTAGCCATCACTGCATTCTTCAGGGCACACTAGTAACTTTCATGGCGCAGTGTCTAGGATCTGTGGACTTACAAAGTGTGTGAACAATGCCGACAGTTACGTCTGCCGGTGATGCGCGTCGACTCATAGTGTGTTGTGTTGTGTTGCGCTGTGTTTCGCCGCGATGTGCAGTGTTGCGCCGTCACAGTGCGTTTTAGTGACGGTGGCAGTGCTAGTGTCAGTGTATTAGTGTGTGTCTAGAGCTGAGAGTTGAGCATTGGCCTGTTTTTTGTGGTACCCACGGAGCACGCAGGCGCACACCCTTCTCGTGTGACATCCGGGGGACACTGACGGTCTTGCCGGACCATGCTCCGCTCTCTCAGACACACACACGCACGCACGCACTCACTCACTCACGGATAGAACAGTGGACCTGGACCATATGCGTGATTTCTGCGCTGTTTATGTCATATATATGTGGTTCGAGCTGTTGAGGCGCCACTTTATATATTAAACAGTGCAGTCCACGCACACACAAAGATGGGAGGTAAGAAGGGACAATGTCAAGATGGGAGACACGACTCCCCACCACCTTCCCCTCCACCGGGCGCAGACTCTCATCCTCCACCTCCAGTGACGGACATCGCCACAATTCTGAAGTGGATGGACGACCGGGACGAGAGACGCAGAGAGATGGAACTTCAGAGGGAGGAGACACGAAGAGAGGAGGAAAAGGCGCGCTTTGATGCAATTTTGGCGACCGTGGCGCTAACCCACCCTCCCTCACTCGCGGGTATCGTGCACCAAGGCGCCAGTACCCTCCCTCCTCCACCACACCAGCGTCCTCCGGGCACTCTTGCTACTCCAACAGCTCCCAAGGCATCTGTTCAACCCCCACCCACCCTCTCACCAGACATCACGTTTCAGCTTTTTCGTGAGTGGAGGCGGCGTTGGACAGATTACTCCACGATGGTGGACCTTGACAGCATGCGGAGACCCAGAGAGTTTTGGAGCACACGTTGCACGTGCCTCCCGACTCTGCCTCTTCAGTGACGGATGTGCTCGACCTTTTACAGGAGCATGTTAAGGGTCGGAACAACGAGGCTTTGCGTCGCCGTGCCTTTACCAGCTGCAAGCAGGCGGAGAACGAATCCTTTGACGACTTTTTTGTACGTTTGAGGAGTTTGTCGGAGGAGATCGACGTCTGCAAGGCGCACAGCCGGGAATGTGAGGAAGCCTGGATCAAGCACGGGATCTTGACAGGTGTCAGGCACGAAGAGTTGATGCAGCGACTCATCCCCCTGGACGCTTCCTCCACACTCCAGGTGGTAGTGACTGAATGTCGGTCATACGAGGCCACCAAGTCCGCCACCTCTGCCTTACGGACCCCACCTGCTGTGAGAGCTATGTCACAATACAAGAAGGATAAGAAGGCGGCCAACAACGCGAAGGCTGCCACACGTTCTTCCACGCCTCCGCCTAGTGCTTCCTATGGCAGCTGTGGAAAGCAGCACAGCCCCAAGACTTGCCCGGCCGCCGACGCACTGTGTCGTGGATGTGACCGTAAGGGCCACTGGTCTAACACAGACAGGTGCCCTGCACGAGGCCACAAGTGTCAGGCCTGCGGTCGCTATGGACACTACGACAAGTGCTGCCGCCAACCCAAGCCCAAAAGCCCGAGACGAGGAGGACAGCAGCGCACTTCCCTCGGGGTGGTTCGCACGCAGCCCCCTCCAGATGGCCCACGCAGCCCCAAGCAGCAGCGGAGTCACATCAGGAGGGTGGAATCGACCACACGCCCCAGGGCTACCCCTTCCCCTACTATCCGCGTCGCCGTCACACACGGTGATGTGTCGGGTCACATCGAGGTGATACCGGACACCGGCGCCGATACTACGGTGATTGGGTTGAAGCACCTCCAGAAACTGGGCCTCACCAAACGCGGCCTGGGACCACCGCCGCAGCTGCAGTACTACAATGCGGACGGTTCCCAGATGCCGGACGCTGTGGGCTCCTTTCAGGCAGAGATCACCTACGGCGACAGGTCGTGTTACGGATGGATCGACGTGCGGCCTACTCTCGCTACACCCTTGTTGTCGTGGGAGCACTGCAAGGAGTTAGGCGTGGTGCCCAGAGACTTTCCTGAGCAGATCCCAGCTGCTCGGTACATCGCCAGCAGGGTGCGTGAGTTAACGAGCGACTCGCCTGGCACTGCCACACAGAGCTGCCCAGAACCCGTGTCCACTCCCACCCACACAGGACGCTCCCCTGCCCAGATCCTGTATGGTCACCCTCTCCGCTCTTGCGTTCCTACACACGCCAAGGCCTTTGCGAAGGACTGGCAGACCAAAGCCGAGAACTGCTACCGCCGCACCGCTACACGTGCCCAGGACGCCAAGGCTCGGTATGACGACCGTGCCCGCCCTCTTCAGCCGCTGGAGATTGGTGCCCTTGTCCGCGTCCAGGACCCGACGACGACACTTCGGCACAAGGTTGGCATAGTGATGGGCGTCGGCCGGTCGCGGGACTACAAGGTCAGGATGCCGAGTGGCCGTGTCTGGTGGAGGAACCGCCGCTTGCTCCGGCCAGTCCCACCCCCTGCTGCTGGCCCCCTGACCGAAGACGAGTCACCTACACCTCACGGGGATCCGCCCCACAGTGCACCTCGACGCTCGGAGCGACTTAGAACTAAGAAGTCCGCTCAAGACAAAGACTATGAGCGTGAGGGGGGAGGGAGATGTAGGTTATGTATCTAAGCTACTGTGCCGAGTAGCAACCCTGTACTTAAGCTACTGTGCCGAGTAGCAACCCTGTACATAAGCTACTGTGCCGAGTAGCATTTATATATATAACCACGTGGCAACACTGCACGTGTTATGTGGCAACATTGCCCCGAGGCTGCCATATGGCAAGGCAGCCCCAGTCTGACTGTGTGAACCGTGCATGGCACACGCGAGTCACCACTTGTATTTCTCTCATCCATAATAAACGGACTCAGTGTTACTCAGTGTTTCCCTAGCCATCGCTGCATTCTTCAGGGCACACTAGTAACCTTCAGACGTAACTAGTCATGTTAAGTCAGGTGAACTTTTTAGCCACGCCCCAAACCAACCAAACGTTAGCCCTGCTTGCCTGGACTCGGATGCAGTCGCTCTTCAGAGGTTGTAAAGGTAAGCCGATATTATTATTATTATTATTATTATTATTATTATTATTATTATTATTATTATTATTATTATTACTTTATTTAATATTTGTTTCTTTTAAGACCATGGAATTCATACCAACGACAAGAGGAGGAAGAAGGCTTTTGCTTGACGGCTACGCCTACATCGTTGATAAACGGAAAGACAATGTAATATATTGGCGATGTGAACGCAAAGGAAGTTGTTGGGGACAATTAAAAACTGAAGAAGACGTTATTCAAGGAGAAGTAAGTAATCACTCACGTCCGTCTGATGCCGGACGTAACCTGTCCTTGAAAACAGTAAAGAAAATTAAAGAAAGAGCCAGACAGTCGGAGGAAGTGACGTCGACAATTATACAAAACTGCACCAGTGAGTACCTACTTGATGCTGCAGGTGCTCTTCCTAAGAAAGAAACTCTGGCAAGAATGGTGCGCAGACAACGCATGGCACCAGACGGGGACATTTTAACTGACGACTTACGGAAATCAATTAGAGGAGAAGACTTTGTCAACCATGAAAGTGACAACCTGCTAATTTTGTCAACACATCGAAACTTACAGCTTCTTCCTTTCAAAGAACAATGGCTGTGTGATGGGACATTTGATTCTGCGCCAGTAGGCTTTCAGTTATATACAGTGCATCTTATGCTGGATGAGAGCCATACAATTCCCTTGGTATACTGCATCGCAAGGAACAAAAACCAAGCAACTTATGACATGATTTTTAGCACCCTCAAGCAAGTGAGACCAGATCTCAATCCTGTTTCAGTCACCATTGACTATGAAAGAGCGGCTCTTAATCGCATCACAACATGTTTCCCAAACAAAATTTTTTTGATGTTTTTTTCCATTTCGGGCAGTGCTTGTGGAGGCAAACACAGGGCTTAGGACTACAGACTTGGTATAATGACTCAAGAAATGCACTCATCGTCAAGTCCGTTCAAGCTTTAGCACCGACTTTATTTAGAGATAGTGAAGAAAACAAATGAAGCGAGATTGTAGTGACTAGCAACGATGTTAGTAAGCAAATAGACAAACTAAAGCCTTATAAGTCACCTGGTCCCGATAAGATATTTGCCAGAGTATTAAAGGAATGTAAGGAAGAGCTTAGTATGCCCTTAGCAAAGTTGTTTAACATGTCCTTAAAAACAGGTGTAGTACCAGAATCTTGGAGGATAGCGAATGTAAAACCGATTTTCAAGAAGGGGGGTAGATCACAATCCTCTAACTACCGCCCAATCAGTCTAACGTCAATAGTAGGCAAATTACTGGAAGCAATCATTTCAAACTCTAATCGAAATCACCTGGAGAAGCACCGATTGATCAATGATTCCCATCATGGCTTCACAAGCGGACGTTCATGTCTAACTAATCTATTAACATTCTTTTCATCAGTTTTCGAATCGGTAGACGAGGGGCACAATTATGATGTGGTATATCTCGACTTTAGCAAAGCCTTCGACAGAGTCCCCTACGAAAGACTAATTAGAAAGGTAGAAGCACATGGCATCAAAGGTAATATCCTTAAATGGATTAGGGCGTGGTTACAGGACAGGAAACAGCGAGTGAGCATTAATGGCACTAAGTCCCATTGGAGCAAGGTCACAAGTGGAGTTCCCCAAGGCTCAGTACTTGGACCATTATTATTTATTATATACATAAACGACATAGATATCGGCATAGACAGCAACATAAGCAAATTTGCTGATGACACTAAAATAGGAAGTGTTATTAAATCTGACGAGGACTCCACAAAACTAGAGGAAGAACTAAACAAATTTTTCGAATGGTCTGAAAAATGGCAGATGAAATTCAACGTGGACAAATGTAAAGTACTCAGTATAGGAGATGTAAACAGGGAAACCAGATACCAGATGAACAACGATGCCATAGAGAAAACCGACTGCGAGAGAGATTTAGGAGTAATGATAAGTAGGAACCTTAAGCCAAGTAAACATTGTGTTTTTGCTCGTAACAAGGCTAATAAAGTACTTGGGTTCATACAAAGGAGTGTTGGTTACAAGACTAGCGAGGTCATCCTAAAACTGTATCTTGCTCTTGTGAGACCACACCTGGATTATGCAGTTCAGTTCTGGTCACCGTATTACAGAATGGATATAGAATCCTTGGAAAGAATTCAGAGGAGAATGACAAGACTAATCCCGGGCATTAGGAACCTTGGGTATAGAGACAGGTTAAAGCATCTTAAGTTGCACTCCCTCGAGAGACGTAGAGCGAGGTGTATACTGTAAGTGGAAGGCAGGGCTAAACAAAGGGGACATTACAGAGGTACTCAAACTATCCAACCAGGAGCAAACTCGTAACAATGGTTTTAAATTAGACAAATTTAGATTTAGGCGCGAAATAGGTAAACACTGGTTTGGAAACAGAGTAGTGGATGAATGGAACAAGTTACCAAATATCATCATTAACGCGAATACACTGAATAGCTTCAAACATAGGTTGGATGCTTATATGAACAATAGGGGTTGGGTGTAAACGGGACTGCCCAGTATGGGCCAATAGGCCCGCTGCAGTTTCCTCCATTCTTATGTTCTTATTTGTGCCAGTCAGTGACGTTGCTGAAAACTTCAATGAATGTCTTAGCACTAGATGATGAAACTAATAAATTTCTATCTGAGTTTCTTGGCTACTTTGAAGCGACATGGATTGGTGTTGTACAGCTTGGAAGACTACGAAGACCAGCAGTCGAACTTAGGCTGTGGAATATATTGGAGAGAAACACACAAGGCCTTCCACTGACAACAAACTCTCTTGAAGGATAGCACAGGGGGTTTGAGCAGAGAATGGCAATCACCCACCCCACCGTTTACCATCTTGTTTCAAAACTAAGAAAAGAGCAGGCAGCAGCAGGAATTGTATTGAGGAAACCGAAGAAGTGCCAGATATTAAACACAAGTCTGTCATTGAGAAATATGAGGAGTATCCCAGAATCGACTTCTTGAGAGCAATTGCCCACAATCTTTAAATATTTATGAATATTTCGTTTTATACAGCAATTTTTATAAAGCAATTACATTACAATCAATATCTTTTATCCTTCAATAAATGTGCAAAAAAAGAAAAAAAAATTGTATATCATGCAAATGTATCACATTGAAATTATGTTATCTTTTTATCCTTTGTTTTATAAAGCAAATACATTGCAAAGAAGCAATTATATTACAATAAATATCTTTTATCCTTTAGTAAATGTGCAAAAAATACATTGCAAAGAAGAAAGAAGGAAAATTAATTAAAAGGCCGTATGTCCATTCGGCCATTTGTCCGTTCGGCCATTTGTCCTTTCGGTCTATTGTCCGTTCGGACATTTGTCCGTTCCGCCAAATGTCGGTCGACTCGATGTCCGTTCGGTAAAATGTCCGTCGGTGAAACGTCCGTCGGCCAAATGTCCTTCGGCCATCTGTCCAGGAGCCTCAGTTTGTGCTCAATGAGGGAAAGACTGGTCAAACAACGAGAACACTCAGAAAATATTCCTATTAAAATATGGCAGGGCAGACTAGGGAAAAATGAAAAATCGATCTAGGTAAAGCAATTATTGCCCTTCGTGTCGTTGGGAGAAAACAAGAACTCAAAATAAGTAATGTAGTGCACCGAGGCTAAGTTGAATATTTCTGGCACTACAAGTCAAATTCTACTCTACCGAGGTTTTAGTCAAGGATTGGAAGGACTATAGCCACGAGTGAAAATCTTAATAATTTCACTAAAGAAAATTAAAATAATATTTTGCGAATTTTGATTTGCTTATCCAAAATTAAATTGTTTCTTAGTCGGTCAATATCCACGGGTCACTTCTCATAAAAATAGATCTACAATTTTTATCATCCTTACGACACTCACAGAACACTTTCTCCTTTGGTTTGGGTTAATAGATGATGAGAAATGTAATGAATGCTGATTAAACACGTATGATGCATGGAACACCTTAGTCATGAATACGAAACTTTGATGTCGAGTGTAATGATGGCGAGAAAAAGGTTTGGTCCGCCTGGAGTACGTTTCGGGTACTCAGTGGGGTTCACCTTATGTCTCAAATGAGGTTTGGTCTGAGTCCCAGTGAGCTTTACCTTTCGAAACATGTATATATATTATGTAATATACACCAAAGACACGAAAACATCCAAGCAATTGAATAATTATTCACATCTTCGGGAACGCTTCACTCCTCTTGTACGACCCAAAGATATGAATAATCATGAAATCGTTTGGATATATATATATATATATATATTTATATATATATTCATATATATATATATATATATATATATATATATATATATATATATATATATATATATATATATATATATATATATATATGCAAGTAAATCACTGTAGGTGCGCGTGATCGTCTGAAGATGTGAATTACACGAAAGCGCTTGGGAACTTCGTGTTTTCTTCTTTCCTTGTGGTTATCAGTATATATATATATATGTATATATATATGTATATATATGTGTATATGTGTATATATGTATATATATATATGCTGAAGTAACCCACAAGGAAGAAACACAGAAGTTCCCAAGCGCTTTCGTGTAATTCTTCAGGGTGAAATTACTCACCTGAAGATATGAATTACAACGCTAAAAACAGTGATTTACTTGCATATATATATATATATATATATATATATATATATATATATATATATATATATATATATATATATATATATATATATATATATATATATATTCATATATACATGTATATGTATTAATAGGAGAGAAATCAAGAAGACTACACAAGGGAGTAATCGTTCCACTTCTTGTATATTTACATGAGTCTTAGGTGTTGAGCATAGACTGAAGAGGCAGGCCAAGATTGGGAGGGCATTATGGGTGTTAGATGAATAGATGGAGACAGGGATTTAGATATTAAAGGAAAGCGTGAATCTCTGGAGAGTGGAACAGGTGGGAGGGCTCAGAGACGACAGGTGGTGTAAGAAGTTGGTCTGAAAGATTTTAAAGAAACGCGAGTAAAGGAATAAGAGGAAGATTCAGAAAGAGGTAGATTGGTTGTAGAGGCAAATTAGTGAAGGAAAGTAATACTGGTTTCCTGTCAGGATTATGTCTAGTTGGCAATTATGTTTATTGCAATGGTAATTACATATCTGTTCACATGATAATTTCCGATAAAACGGTTTTGATGGTACAATAAAAGTAGGTACTGTAAATATAATAGGTGTTGCAAGAAATATTAATACTTAGACAATAGATATTTTTTAAGAGATGATTTAAAGGAAGGGAGCTTAGTCTTTCCTCGCATGGGTGGGGGTAAGTTGTTCCACACCTTCACACAGTGATATTTTATGGAGGTCTGGGACTGAGAGGAGCACATGGGGGTGGTCGTAGTAGCTCAGGGTGCCTTAAGCTGTATCTCTGATTAGTCCGGAACTGGAAATAATTATTGTCAAGCAAGTGATTGATAGATTTGTAAACAAAGAGGGCACAGCAGTAGGTGTTAATATCTTCGAATTTTAAAATTTTCAATATAGCAAAGTTTTCGTTTGTGTGATCTGTTTTTTTTTAAGTAGGTTATTGTCCGTACAACTCTTTTGTGCAGTAACCAGAGATTGTGTTTTTGAAGAGCCAGAGGCCCCCCCATAGTGTGTGACAGTGTATCAGGTGTTGGTAAACAAAATCATGATACATTTCTTTCATTGCTGTGAGAGTGAGTGACTGCCGAGTGTGATACATGATACGGCACTGTTTATTGACTTTACTGTGAATGGCTTGTATGTGGTTTCTCCAGTTAAGTTTCTCATCAACAATAACTCGGAGGAATTTAGTATTTTGTTCGCGCTTGAGGACTGTATTACCAAGGTACAGAGAGTCCAAATCTGGGGGTAAGTTTTTCCTTCTGTGAAAGATCGTGTAGTGGGTTTTCTCAAGGTTTAAAGTCAGTTTATTACATATTACCCAGGTCCTGACTTTAGTTAATTCAGTGTTCATAGTTTTCATCAAGGAATGGAGGTCTGAGTTGCTGGCATAGAGATTACTATCGTCTGCAAATAAGTTGTATTTTATGAGTGAGCTGGCGTGGACTATGTCGTTTATGTACAACAAAAACAGTACTGGGCCGAGAATGGAACCTTGGGGGTCTCCATACAAGATTGGCTAGGAGTCAGATTGGTGATTATTATAGCAGAAATACTGCATCCTATTGGATAGATATGAGGTAAACCAATTATGGGACAGGCCCCTAACGCCGTAATGTTCAAGCTTTGAAAGGAGGATGGTACGGTCGACAGTATCGAAGGCTTTAGAGAGGTCCAGGACTACCGACTGTGAACTGACTGTCATCAGAGGAATTTAAGATGTCATTAGTAAAGGATAGCACAGCACTCTCAGTCGACCTTCTAGCTCTAAATCCAAACTGGGAATCTGTAAAGCTATTATTGGCATTGCAGAAGGAAATTAATCTATTACATGCTAGATTTTCCAGTATCTTACTCAAGACTGGAAGGACTGATATGGGGCGGTAATTCATAATGATACCTTTGTCCCCAGATTTTTTATATACTGGGTGAACTTTAGCAATTTTCAGTTTATCAGGAAAGACACCACTAGTGAAGGAGGAGCGACAAATGTGTATGAGAACAGTTAATAATAAGTGGGCTACTTTCTTAATGAAGCTCATTGGTATATTGTCTTCGCCTGCTGCTGCATCTTTGGACATTTTTATGATGGCCAATAATTCATCTGCTGTGACAAGGGCTAAGAACAGTTCATTTTGCTGTCTGTTTTGCAGGTAGGCGTTAAATTCCTCATGGTGATCAGGGATGCTCTCTGCAAGATTTTTGCCAACATTAATAAAATATTCATTGAAGTGGTTGGCAATGGGGGAGGGTTCTGTTACAACTGAGTCATTTATCATAAAAGCTGAGTGGGGGGCCGAAGGCTGAGTGTTCCTTTTCTGAATAAAATTTATGACATTCCAGGTTTTCTTACTGTCGCCTGATGCTGAATGGAGCATATATTTTTTTTTTTTACGGAGATTAGCCCACCCGGGCACAGGTAATGACCCACATCAGGGCGTGGGGGCGAAAATATAATAATAAATAATAATTATAATAATAATAATATATCTATTATTATTATTATTATTATTATTATTATTATTATTATTATAATTTCTATTATTATTATTATTATTATTATTATTATTATTATTATTATTGTTATTACTATTATTATAACAACAATTAATAAAATTAATAGCAAATTAATAAAAAACAAAAATAAAATAATAAAAATAATAAAAATAATAACCATAAATAAATACAAAATCGAAAAAATAAATCAAGACTGAGAAATTATATACATTATATATGTTGTGTTGTCCAGGTAAGAGAAACAATTATGACCCTGTAATTGTGTGTAAATGAGGCAGAAAGACAGATCAATAACCTGGGACTTGGTCACAATTTTCTTGATGCCATATGGCAGCAGGGTCTACCATTAGACAATACATTATGCTTCCAATATCTTCCCAGGCAGTAGTACCTCCCTGTTTGGTAGCTGCCAACTACCTACTACTACCCCGTTCCAGAATGTGGGTCCAAACGGCATAAAACCGTGTGGGCAATCCTTTACAAGGCTGTTTCGTAGTTGATGTTCCATCGCCCCATCTCTGATAACACTCTCAAGTATCTTACATATTATGTTGGTCAGGCTCACCGGTCTATAGTTGTTCGTGGAGTCTCGATCGCCCTTCTTGAAGATAGGACTCACATAAGCCACTTTCCAATCACTGGGGACCTTTTGTTCATGCAGGCATTTACAAAACAGGATCTTCAGGGGCTCGGCAAGCTCGTTGCACAACTCTCTCAGAACTTTGGGACGCACCCTGACAGGACCGGGACCCTTATGGACCTTTAGCTTTGACAGTTTATTTATAATACCCTCTTCTGTGAACACAATTTGGGTCAGTGCTGTGTCGAACCGTCTGTCTTCAAACCCAGGAAGGTTAATCGTATCCTCTCTTGTGAACACCGAGGAAAAGAAGCTGTTCAATGCCTCAGCTGTATCTTGGTCAGAATCTGCGTAACTACCATCTTCAAGCCTCAGGTCTGATACTCCTTCTCGCGTTTTTAATTTCGACTTTGCATAGCAGTAAAACGCCTTTGGGTTTGACTTGACCTCGCTTGCAATCAGCCTCTGGAACTCTTTTTCAGCCCTTCTACACTCTACCTTTGCTTGGTTTCTGGCTCTATTTAATTTTACACCACTTGGACTCTTCAAAAACATCCTCTTCCTGTACCCTCGCCTGGCTGGCTCTTAGGTCTTGCCTGGCACAGATAACCACAGCCCTCCTGCAAGTTTCTGGAGAAAGGTTCGTAAATGAGTCATATCCAGCAATACTGAACTCACATTCCTCTTGTTCTTGTACAATAGTTCTACAACTCCTACAATATCTGATTGGTGTACCTTCAGTAGTGTTTGAAACTCCTCTCTCTTATCAAGGAGCGTGTCAGTATTAGTGTACATGACGTTCAAGCCAGAATTTGTTCTCGGTAACGTCTCTGCTCTTAGTAGTAACTCCGGCACCCCCCATTCTCAGAAGCTGGAGTATTTGCTAAGTACACTGCATTTTGCAGGGTGTGGTTAGAAATGTCATTGTTTACACGGCGCTCGCCTTCTCCCGGCTGGTAGGCGGAGCTGGTGCCACCTCCCGGGTAGAGCGGATGGAGGGTGCGCTGCTGCCCCATGGCCCTGTGTCGGCACACTTGCTTCCACTACCCTCCCCTGAATATAACCCATGTACACCCATTCCCGTTCCTCCTCGACTCTTCCCTTCTCTGCTTCAAGCCCTGCAGGAGCTTCTTGTGCTGTTCCCTTTGCATTACCGTGCGATCTGGGTGAATGAATACGATTACACTCCGAGATGCCTCGCTCCCTGCTAAGTTTTTTGCCTGCCGAATACCCTCCCATTTCTCCTCCTCATTCATTAGTGTGGTTCTGAGGGGGCGAGGCTTATCCCCCTGCTTTTGTCCCAGCCTCCTCACATCCTGAGGGGTTGATGGTATTGTGGGGTACGAGAGATGTTTGGTTCACACTCAGGATGGGATGGAGAAAGGAAACTCACAATGTGCTCTCTGTATACATGTTGTAATGGATGTACAATGCAGCTTGGTGCTGGGAAGTGGCAGCGTGGTTACAAGCGTAATGTAGAGAGAGCTGGTTGGTGAGGGTGCTCAGAGGAAGACAGCTTGTGGGTCGCCATGCTCGCCGGCGGGAGCGAGGGTCGCCAGGCAGCGGCGGAGGAGGTGGTGTTGCTTGCTGCGGCTGTAGCTAGAAGAAGGGAGAGCTCACCACGAGGTCAGGTCTTAAATAGCGGGGGTAGGCGTGGCTTAGTAGTTGACCTCCGCGATGTATGGCGGCGCTGGTTGACCCAGACCACGAGGCATACACTGGGGAATTCGCGGGTTCGGCTACTCAGCGACAAACAGCGTTTGTAGGGGAGAAATCCATTACAATACTCCCCCCTTCCCTCCAGGCGGTGTAGGAAACTTGTTGTCTGCAGGGTTGCATGGCACATGTGAGGCAGAACGGGCGGTGCATGCCACATGTGAGCCATAACTGCGATGGCGTGGATGAGCCAGCCGCTAGAGGAGACAACTGTCTAGATACACAATATCTGTGGGAGTAGAGAGGGAGAAAAAGGGAGTGTGGAGGCGATGAATGTTGTGCTTCCCTCATGGCAAATGCGCCTGCTGGGGTGTGTGGGCCTGGGTCAGGAACAGGTGCTGCGTCAGCAGAAGCGGATGAGGGCTCGTGACAGCAGCTGGGTCCACGACAGCAGCAGGGTGCAGGACAGTAGCGGGGAGTACCTGAGGGAGACAAGAGGGGTGTGTGGGTCCGCGTCAGGAGCAGGGGCCGCGTCAGGAGGAGCGGCAGGGGGTACTGCTGGGCCGGGGCGGCGTCTGAGGCAGGACGGGTGTGTTGGGGTCGGTAGGACGTGGTGCTTGGGGCAGGAAGAGGAGCGGCTGTCTGCTTAGAGTCGCAGAGCTGCTCTAGGGTGTCTAACCTGCGGTTTAGAGACAGTGGCTGTAGAGCCGATGAGAGCTGCTTCTGAGTGGATAAGCCAGTCTTCCATGTTGCTTGAAGACTGGGAGCGCGATCTGTTTCTCCTCCATCCCGTGTGAGTGCGAATCTCCGGGGGTCACCAATTGTGGGGTATGGGATATGTTTGGTTCACACTCAGGATGGGATGGAGAAAGGAAACTCACAATGTGCTCTCTGTATACATGTTGTAATGGATGTACAATGCAGCTTGGTGCTGGGAAGTTGCAACGTGGTTACAAGCGTGATGTAGAGAGAGCTGGTTGGTGAGGATGCTCAGAGGAGGACAGCTTGTGGGTCGCCATGCTCGCCGGCGGGAGCGAGGGCCGCCAGGCAGCGGCGGAGGAGGTGGTGTTGCTTGCTGCGGCTGTAGCTAGAAGAAGAGAGAGCTCACCACGAGGTCAGGTCTTAAATAGCGAGGGTAGGCGTGGCTTAGTAGTTGACCTCCGTGATGCATGGGGGCGCTGGTTGACCCAGACCACGAGGCATACACATTAGTGAGATGGCTCAGGAAGGAGAAGTGTATCTTATTGTTTAGTCCACAGAGTTCTTTAAGCTTACCATATTGACTGATGTTGGTCTGCTTCAGGTGTTGTAATTTGGTTGGGTAGTGGGACTTCTTTGCAGTGCGAATTTCGCGGATGACTCGGTTGCAAGTGACCTGTAGCGGATGTGGTCATTGAGATGAAAGGCTCTCTCTCTGTTGCATAAGTCTTTTGATCCGAGGTGTGATCCAGGGCAAGTCAGCTGGGTGAGATCTGACGACTTCTCAGGGAAGAAGTGGTGGTGAGTCCGTGGTAATTTGGTATAATTTATCCATTTGGTTTCCCACGTCATCCACGCTAAATTACTTCAGTCAGGGATGGTGAACTGTCCACTGCCCGAGGCGTACTGCAGAGTCAGTAATCGGCCTGTAGGTCTTGATGCAGGGTCTCTGTACTTGAGGTGGAGTGGGTTCACACTCAGGATGGGATGGAGAAACTCCTATATGCTCTCTGTATACATATTGTATTGGATGTAATGTGCAGCTTGGTGCTGAGGAAGTAGCAGCGTGGTTACAAGCAGTAATGTAGGAGAGCTGGTTGGTGAGGGTGCTCAGAGGAGGACAGCAGTGGGTCGCCATGTCGCCGGTGGGAGCGAGGGCCGCCAGGCAGCGGCGGAGGAGGTGGTGTCTCTTGTTGCAGCTGGCCAGCTAAAGAAGAGGTCACCGAGGGTCAGGTCTTAAATAGCGGAGGTAGGCGTGGCTTAGTAGTTGACCTCCGTCATGTAAGGCGGCGCTGGTTGACCTAGACCACGAGGCATACACTGGGGAATTCGTGGGGTCGGCTACTCAGCGACAAACAGCGTTTGTAGGGAGAAATCACTACAATACTCCCTTCCCTCCAGGCGGTATAGAGACATGTTGTCTGCAGGGTTGCATCACATGGAGCCAGAACGGGCGGTGCATGCACACGTGAGCGATAACGAGGGCGTGGATGAGCCGGCCGCTAGGGAGACAACTGTCTAAGATCACAATATCTGTTGGGAGTAGAGAGGAGAAAAAAAGTTAGTGGAAGCGATGATGTTGTGCTTCCTCACGGCAGGTAGAGTCGTCAGGCCGCCTGGGGTGTGTGGGGCCTGGGTCAGGAAGCAAGAAGTGCGTCAGCAAAGAAGAAGAGGCTCGTGACAGCAGCTGGGTCCACTACAGCAGCAGGGTGCAGGACAGTAGCAGGATACCTGAGAGAGAAAAAAGAAGGGTGTGTGGGTCCGCACTCAGGCACACATGGGCCGCGTCAGGAGCAGGGCTGCATCAGGAGCGGCAGGGGTGACTGCTGGGCCAGGGGCAGCGTCTCAGGCAGGACAGGTGTGCTGGGGTCGGTAGGACGTGATGCTTGGGGCAGGAAGAGGAGCGGCTGTCTGCTTAGAGTGCAGAGCTGCTCAGGGTCTAACCTGCGGTGTAGAGACAGTAGCTGTAGAGCCGATGAGAGCTTCTTCTGGGTGGATAAGCCAGTCTTCCATGTTGCTTGAAGACTGGGGCATGATCTGTTTCTCCTCCATCCTGTGTGAGAGTGCAGATCTCCGGGGTCCATTTGTGGGGTATGAGATGTTTGTTTGTGTTCTTTCTCCTCCATCCTGTGAGTGGTCACTCAGGGGTCACCATGCTCGCCGGCAGGAGCAGGGCACCAGGCAGCGGCGGAGAGAGGTGGTATACTGCTGCGGCTGTAGCTAGAAGAAGAGAGCTGGTTGGTGAGGGTGCTCAGAGGAGGACCAGCTTGTGGGTCACCATGCTCTCCGGCAGGGAGCAGGCCGCCAGGCAGCAACGGAGGAGGTGGTGTAACTGCTTGCTGCTGTAGCCCATAGAAAGAAGAAGCTGGTTGGTGAGGATGCTCAGAGGAGGACCAGCCATGAGTCTCATGCTCTCCGGCAGGGCGAGGACCGCCAGGCAGGCGGAGGAGGAGGTGTTGCTGGCTGGTTGGTGAAGGTAGAAAAAGAGGTCACCACGAGGTCAGGTCTTTTATAGCGGGGGTAGGCGTGGCTTAGTAGTTGACCTCCGTGATGTATGGCGGCTGGTTGACCTAGACCACGAGGCATACACTGGGAATTCACGGGGTCGGCTACTCAGCGACCAAACAACAGGGAGAAATCCACTATCTCCCTCCCTTCCCTCAGGCGGTGTGAGACTTGTTGTCTGCAGGGTTGCATGGCACATGAGGCAGAACGGGCGGTGCATGCCACATGTGAGACATAACGGCGAGGGCGTGGATGAGCCGGCCGCTAGAGACAACTGTCTAGATACACAATATCTGTGGGAGTAGAGAGGAGAAAAAGGGTGTGTGGAGGCGATGAATGTTGTGCTTCCTCACGGCAGGTACAGGTCGTCAGATGCGCCTGCTGGGGTGTGTGGGCCTGGGTCAGGAGCAGGGGCTGCGTCAGCAAAGCGGAAGGGCTCGTGACAGCAGCTGGGTCCACTACAGCAGCAGGGTGCAGGAACAATGGAAGGAGTACCTGAGGGAGAAAAAGAGGTGTGGGTCGCACTCAGGTGCATGGGCCGCGTCAGGGGCAGGGGCTGGATCAGGAGCCTCGGGGGGTACTGCTGGGCCGGGGCAGCGTCAGGCAGGACAGGTGTGTGTTGGGTCGGTAGGACGTGGTGCTTGGGGCAGGAAGAGGAGCGGCTGTCTGCTGAGGTAGCAGAGCTGCTCTAGGTTGTCTAACCTGCGGTGTAAGAGACAGTAGCTGTAGAGCCGATGAGAGCTGCTCTGGGTGGATAGCCAGTCTTCCATGTTGCTTGAAGACTGGGAGCGTGATCGTTTCTCCTCCATTCTGTGTGAGTGCGGATCTCCGGGGTCACCATTTGTGGGTACAGGTTGTTTGGGTTCACACTCAGGATGGGATGGAGAAAAAACTCTAACATGCTCTCTGTACATGTTGTATTGGATGTAATGTACGTTTGGTGCTGGGAAGTGGCAGCGTGGTTAAAGCGTGATGTAGAGAGCTGGTTGGTGAGGGTGCTCAGAGGAGGACAGCTTGTGGGTCGCCATGCTCGCCGGCAGGGAGCGAGGGCCGCCAGGCAGCAGCGGAGAGGTGGTGTAACTTGTTGCAGCTGTAGCTAGAAGAAGAGAGGTCACCACGAGGTCAGGTCTTAAATAAGAGTAGGCGTGGCTTATTAGTTGACCTCCGTCATGTAGGCGGCGCTGGTTGACCTAGACCACAAGCATACACTGGGAATTCGTGGGGTCGGCTACTCAGCGACAAACAGCGTTTGTAGGGAAAATCCCACTA
>NW_024712202.1:0-7765 GCF_018991925.1 Homarus americanus | reverse complement strand
TAAAATCTCTCAGAAATTACCTTTATATTTGAAAGCTCTTCATCGGCTTTTCCACTACCTTATCCGTGAGTTGGGTGGCGGGAGGAGACCCAATGTCTTCCTCCTCCCCGACGGTGAGGTGGGTGGCGGGAGAAGACCCACTGTCTTCCTCCTCCCCGCCAGTGAGGTGGGTGGCGGGAGGAGAGCCACTGTCTACCTCCTCCCCGACGGTGAGGTGGGTGGCGGGAGGAGACCCACTGTCTACCTCCTCCCCGACGGTGAGGTGGGTGGCGGGAGGAGGGCCATTGCCTTTCTCCTCCCCGCCGGTGAGGTGGGTGGCGGGAGGAGACCCACTATCTTCCTCCTTCCCGACGGTGAGGTGGGTGGCGGGAGGAGGGCCATTGTCTTTCTCCTCCCCGCCGGGGAGGTGGGTGGCGGGAGGAGATCCGCCGTCTTCCTCCCCCCCGTCGATAAGTTTTTCATTATATTTTTTATTTAATTTTTGTCTTTCTCGCGCATTTTTAGTCCTGATCAGTTTTTTGTCCTTCAGTTTTTAAATTCTGTCTTTATATTTTTGAATATCACTTTCGTCCATTAGAGACCCATCTTTTCTTCTGAGGGGCTCATTATTTTCAAGTTTATTTTTAAAATCTCTCAGAAATTACCTTTATATTTGAAAGCTCTTCATCGGCTTTTCCACTACCTTATCCGTGAGTTGGGTGGCGGGAGTAGACCCACTGTCTTCCTCCTCCCCGACGGTGAGGTGGGTGGCGGGAGAAGACCCACTGTCTTCCTCCTTCCCTTCTTTAAGTTCCTTATTATATTTTTTAATTAGTAAAATAATACTGTAGAACATCAGTATGACGGCTCCCACTACTGAGCTAAGCCAGGGGAGGGGCAGCTCAGGCTTTGGGGTCACCCCATCCTCCTGAAGGGCTTTGATCAATATTTTTTGTTGTTATTGCATTATGTTAATATGTATGAAATCCCGTAAAAAGGGGATGCTTTCATATTGTTCGGCGTTAACTTTTGGGAGAGATATTTTCTCTGAATTTAATTGGGTTTTCTTTATCCAATACGGGAATATATAATGCAGGAGGCGCCACATCATTCCCATGTTATACCAATTTTCGTCGTTATTTTTGACGATCGCCGCGATCTATTTCTCCAGTACGTTTACCGATTCTTTTAACTGGTGTTTTCGTTCCATGACCCAACATGCCATGAGGCACATGGCCAAAAAGGGGGCAGACCAATACTTAATGTGCATTTTAAGTGGAATTAATTTATACTTTATTACTTATATTGTCTCTCATTGTACTTTACAGCATTAAATTATAATCAGCTTGGAATCTAAGTAGTTGATGATAAAGAGTATGGACAGCATATAATGGTAGAATAGATGTAGGTGCTTCCGAGTGAAGTGTAGAAGGTAGTAAAGATTACAGGCCGAATGAGATATGGAAGGTAGTGAAGATAACAGGAAAAATGAGACATGGAAGGTAGTAAAGATAACAGGCAAAATGAGACATGATATGTAGTAAAGATAATAGGCCGAATGAAGGATGGTCGGTACAAGAGACAATGAAAATGAATGAGTAGATAGCAGAAGTACAGTTTGAATGAGACATGGAATGTATTGAAGTTAACAGGACAAAGGAGACAGGGAATGTAGTGAAGATAACAGGCCGACTGAAGTGTGTGAAGGTAGTGAAGTTAATAGGCCGATTGAAACATAGAAGGTAGTGAAGTTAACAGAGGCCGAATGAGACATGGAAGGTAGTGAAGATAACAGGCCGAATGAGACATGGAATGTAGTAAAGATAATAGGCCGAATGAGACGTGGAATGTAGTGAAGATAACAGGCCGACTGAAGTGCGTGAAGGTAGTGAAGGTAATAGGCCGATTGAAACATAGAAGGTAGTGAAGTTAACAGGCCGACTGAAGAGTGTGAAGGGTAGTGAAGGTAACAGCTGACCAAGAGGTGACGGTAGTGAAGACAACAGGTCAATGGAAGAGGTGACGGTGAAGCACAACAGCCGACTGAAGAGCAGACGTAGTGAAGTTAACAGGCCGACTGAAGAGTGTGAAGGTAGTGAAAGTAACAGGCCGACTGAAGAGTGTGACGGTAGTGAAGACAACAGGCCGATTGAAACATAGAAGGTAGTGAAGGTAACAGGCTTACCTGAAGAGCGTGTGATGGTAGTGAAGACAACAGGCCGACTGAAGAGTGTGTGATTGCAGGCCAACAGGCCGACTGAAGAGTGTGACGGTAGTGAAGGAACAGGCCGACTGAAGAGTGTGAAGGTGTGAAGGTACAGTCGATTGGAACATAGAAGGTGGTGAAGTTAACAGGCCGATCAAAGAGGACGGCAGGAAGGAAGAAGCCGGACTGAAGATAGACGTGAAGACAACAGGTCAGATTGAAACATAAAGGGAAGAATGAGGCTGGACTGAAGAGTGTGAAGTAGTAAATATTACTGGGACTGGAAGAGTGTGAAGGTAGTGAAGGTAATAGGCCGATTGAAACATAGAAGGTGGTGAAGTTAACAGGCCGACTGAAGTGTGTGACGGTAGTGAAGGTAATAGGCCGATTGAAACATAGAAGGTGGTGAAGTTAACAGGCCGACTGAAGAGTGTGAAGGTAGTGAAGGTAATAGGCCGATTGAAACATAGAAGGTGGTGAAGTTAACAGGCCGACTGAAGTGTGTGAAGGTAGTGAAGGTAATAGGCCGATTGAAACATAGAAGGTAGTGAAGGTAACAGGCCGACTGAAGAGTGTGACGGTAGTGAAGACAACAGGCCGACTGAAGAGTGTGAAGGTAGTGAAGTTAACAGGCCGACTGAAGAGTGTGAAGGTAGTGAAGGTAATAGGCCGATTGAAACATAGAAGGTAGTGAAGTTAACAGGCCGACTGAAGAGTGTGAAGGTAGTGAAGGTAACAGGCCGTCTGAAGAGTGTGACGGTAGTGAAGGTAACAGGCCGACTGAAGAGTGTGACGGTAGTGAAGACAACAGGCCGACTGAAGAGTGTGACGGTAGTGAAGACAACAGGCCGACTGAAGAGTGTGAAGGTAGTGAAGGTAATAGGCCGATTGAAACATAGAAGGTAGTGAAGTTAACAGGCCGACTGAAGAGTGTGAAGGTAGTGAAGACAACAGGCCGACTGAAGAGTGTGACGGTAGTGAAGACAACAGGCCGACTGAAGAGTGTGAAGGTAGTGAAGTTAACAGGCCGACTGAAGAGTGTGACGGTAGTGAAGACAACAGGCCGATTGAAGAGTGTGAAGGTAGTGAAGGTAATAGGCCGATTAAAACATAGAAGGTAGTGAAGTTAACAGGCCGACTGAAGAGTGGAAGGTAGTGGAAGGTAACAGGCCGACTGAAGAGTGTGACGGCAGTGAAGACAACAATGACTGGGAAGAGTGTGAAGGAAAGAAGCACAGGCCGACTGAAGAGTGTGACGGTAGTGGTGACAACAAAGCCGACTGGGAAGAGTGACGGTAGAAGACAACAGGCCGACTTGGAAGAGTGCATGGTAGTGAAGACAACAGGCCGACTGGTGAGTGTGTGACGGTAGTGAAGGTAATGAATACTGAAGAGTGGACAGTGGAAGACAACAGGCCGACGAAGAGTGTGAAGGTAGTGACGGACAGGCCGACTGAAGAGTGTGGATGGTAGTGAAGACAACAGGCCGACTGGGAAGAGTGTCACGGGTAGTGAAGACAACAGAAGGACTGAAGAGTGTGAAGGTAGGTGAAGAGAACAGGCCGACTGAAGAGTGTGACGGTAGTGAAGACAACAGGCCGACTGAAGAGTGTGAAGGTAGTGAAGGTAATAGGCCGATTGAAACATAGAAGGTAGTGAAGTTAACAGGCCGACTGAAGAGTGTGACGGTAGTGAAGACAACAGGCCGACTGAAGAGTGTGACGGTAGTGAAGACAACAGGCCGATTGAAACATAGAAGGTAGTGAAGTTAACAGGCCGACTGAAGAGTGTGAAGGTAGTGACGGTAACAGGCCGACTGAAGAGTGTGACGGTAGTGAAGACAACAGGCCGACTGAAGAGTGTGAAGGTAGTAGTTAAGCAGGTCACTGAAGAGGATGGTAGGAAGACAACAGGCTGACTGAAGAGTGTGAAGGTAGTGACGGTAACAGGCCGACTGGAAGAGTGTGACGGCAGGAAGTAATAACAGGCCGACTGAAGAGTGTGAAGGGGTAGGGGTGAAGGTAACAGCCGACATTGGAAATGCTGTTGCAGGAAGCACAGGCTGACTGAAGGTTGTGGGAAGGTAGTGGGCGTAACAGGCCGACTGGGAAGAGTGGAAGATAGTGACAACAGGCCGACTGAAGAGTGAAGGAGGAAGGTAACAGGCCGATTGGAAACATACAAGGTAGTGAAGTTAATGAAATGACTGAAGAGGAATAGAAAGAAGGTAACAGGCCGACTGAAGAGGACGGTAGTGAAGACAACAGGCCGACTGAAGAGTGGACGGTAGTGAAGACAACAGGCC
The DNA here is from genome assembly GCF_018991925.1 of Homarus americanus. Lineage (NCBI taxonomy): Eukaryota > Metazoa > Arthropoda > Malacostraca > Decapoda > Nephropidae > Homarus > Homarus americanus. The sequence goes on along the minus strand of NW_024712202.1, from coordinate 3,275 downwards.
GAATGGAAGAGTGAAGGTAAAGACGGTAACAGGCCGACTGAAGAGGTGATTTTAGTGGAAGACAACAGGCCGACTGGAAGAGTGTCACGGTAGTGAAGCACAACAGGCCGACTGGAAGAGTGTGAAGATGAGGAAGGTACAGCCATCGGGAAGAGTGTGTGGAAGGTGAAGGTAACAGGCCGATTGTGAAACATAGAAGGTAGTGAAGTTACCAGGCCGACTGAAGAGTGTGAAGATAGTGAAGGTAACAGGCTGACTGAAGAGTGTGAAGGTAGTGAAGGTAACAGGCCGATTGAAACATACAAGGTAGTGAAGTTAACAGGCCGACTGAAGAGTGTGAAGGTAGTGAAGGTAACAAGCCGACTGAAGAGTGTGACGGTAGTGAAGATAACAGACCGACTGAAGAGTGCGAAGGTAGTGAAGGTAACAGCCCGACTGAAGAGTGTGAAGGTAGTGAAGGTAACTGGTCGACTGAAGAGTGTGAAGGTAGTGAAGGTAACAGCCCGACTCAAGAGTGTGAATGTAGTGAAGATAACAGGCTGAATAAAAAAAAGCAGGTAGTGAAGATAACAGGCCGACTGAAGAGTGTGAAGGTAGTGAAGGTAACAGGCCGACTGAAATATAGAAGGTAGTGAAGGTAACAGGCCGACTGAAGAGTGTGAAGGTAGTGAAGATAAGAGGCTGAATGAAAAATAGCAGGTAGTGAAGATAACAGACCGAATGAAGGTAGTGAAGGTAACAGGGCGAATGATATATAGAAGGTAGTGGAGATAAAAGACTACTGAAGACAAAGACTGGGATGGATGAATGAACTTCAAAAATGGGTCCTCAGAGAGATATAAAACCTTAGAGGAATAGTAAACAGTCCGAGAACGTTTAGAGTGGAGGACTGTGGTTGCCAACCCTCAGATATGAGGACAGTACTCTCATTGATTGACTGAATGTGCACACGAGAACATATATAAGGAGACAAACACACATATCCAGTATGACTTGTAAGTAACGACTGACAAAATATGATAACCAAATAATATACCACAGAATATTCTCCAAGTAATGGCTAGAGCTACTTGTGAGCAGGGCTGTGCCCTTCTGAAGGTCGAGCTAGTGGCCGAGTTAGTGAAGGTTAAGGATGAAAACTTGATATATAAGGAAGTGATTGCGAGGATAAAGAAAGAAGACTCGAGACAAGGAGACCCCGTGTCTGACGAAAACACAGGCGAATGGAAGGTTGTGAGGAGAGGAACAACCAAACTAGTGGTGAGAAAAGACACCAAGGAAACGACAACAGTGTAAAAACTCTTTTAGTCCTTTGATAGACGAATTGAATGTTCGCATAGTCAGGGACAGGGCTGACAAGGAAGGTACGAAACCCTTATTTGTTGGTGATTCCCAGGTACGGTACCTGGATCGAGATTTTTGTATTAAAAATAAAATTGGATGAGGGTGTGTTTGTCATGGTAGACAATATCTTGTCTGGTAATGAGAACAAACCCATTATCTGCCTCAGTGCAGGAGGCAATGATATTGGCCGGTGTAGGAGTGAGGAGCTCCTTGTGAGTGTCACAGGTGCACCTGGGAGTGTCTGAGGTGTACCTGGCAGTGTCTGAGGTGTACCTGGGAGTGTCTGAGGTGTACCTGGCAGTGTCTGAGGGGTACCTGCAGGTCAGCGGTGTACCTGGGAGGTCAGGCACCTGAGCCAAAGGAGTACCTGGGAGTTGAGGTGTACCTGGTGAAAAGCCAGTGGTGTAACGGGAGGCTGAGGTACCTGGGAGTGTCAGTGGTGTACCTGGGAGTGTCAGAGGTGTACCTGGAAGTGTCAGAGGTGTACCTGGGAGTATCAGAGTTGTTCCTGGGAGTGTCAGGGGTGTACCTGGGAGTGTCAGGGGTGTAACTGGGAGTGTCAGGGGTGTAACTGGGTGTGTCGGAGGTGTAACTGGGAGTGTCAGAGGTGTACCTGGGAGTGTCAGAGGTGTACCTGGGAGTGTCAGAGGAGTACCTGGGAGTGTCAGAGGAGTACCTGGGAGTGTCAGAGGAGTACCTGGGAGTGTCAGAGGAGTACCTCATTTGTTTCTGTATGATTGCTCCAATCTACACCATTCAATTCAAATTATCGACAAATGGAATTATATTGAAATGATCAATATGACCTATAATCTCACCTTGCAAGACATCTCCCTGCGTGACCTAATTATCTATTTTCTAGCATCAGTGGTTGAGAATATCGGAAAACCTCTTATACTTTACGAATGGCTTTTGTTTTATTCATACAAATATATCTTAAAATACCAACGCCATATTGACTGTAAATTGTATAGGCATTCATTTTACCTGTGTGTGTGTGTGTGTGTGTGTGTGTGTGTGTGTGTGTGTAATAATAATAATAATAATAATAATAATAATAATAATAATAATAATAATAATAATTAACGGTTTATTGAAAGTGCTTGGGAGCACCATATTTTACCACGAAATATTTTATTTGAAAGGCAAAACACGGTATTCAAGTACAAATAATGTGATTCCTTCAAATAACTACCAGCGCATGAAATAGTAATATCATTATTAACTGTAGGAATGTCTTAAAGGAAGAACCAGATAACTAAGAGACGTCCTCCTCGTTCCGGGTAGGATCACCAGCGTCTGACTGAATCCAGATTTAGTCTCGTGTTCCAAAAAGTTCAGTGAAAAATTACTTTTGCATATTATTACACTCTGTGGACCAGATTTCTGGTAATCACAAGAAACACTGGACAACATGCCAGTTCTAAGAGGATGCATGATTGATGCCGCATTAAAAATTGATAATAAAGACCAGGTAATAATGGCGTAAAGGTACTCAAAGTTCCGGAAATTGATAGAGTTAATGATATACGAAAGTTACTGCCGAGAAAATCACAGGATCAAGAAATTTCCTGTGTGACTTTATACAGCAAACGCAATCCCGATTTTCAACACGGGAGGTAACGGCGACTTACTCAGTTAGCGGAGATGTAAGAATCCCGAGCAAGTACAAAAACAACGAAATATTTATATAAAACTGACTTGGACATACCTGAAGTGTGATGTGTTGTGGTGTGTTACGCTCCCTCGAGGAACTGTTAACTTTCACATACCTGGAAAAAAACAATCAGATTAACCTTCCATCCCGCTTAACTCCTATAAGAATGTTGGTAAAGGTTTAGGAGAAAGTCTTCACTAATACAGCAGCGTCATATATTAGCAGGATCTCAAGGGTGTATTTGTTCTAAAGTAAAAATTATTATTAGGCGGGA
>NW_024712201.1:0-11183 GCF_018991925.1 Homarus americanus | reverse complement strand
TCAGAGTTGTACCTGATCGAGGTGCACCTGGGAGTGTGTCAGAGGTGCACCTGGGAGTGTCAGAGGTGTACCTGGGAGTGTCAGTGGTGTACCTGGGAGTGTCAGTTGGTATACTTGCGGGTCAGAGGTGTACCTGGGAGTGTCAGAGGTGACGTGGAAGTGTCAGAGGTGTACCTGGGAGTGTCTGAGGTGCACCTGGGAGTGTCTGAGGTGTACCTGGGAGTGTCTGAGGTGTACCTGGAGTGTCTGAGGTGTACCTTGGGAGTGTCAGGAGGTGTACCTGGGAGTGTCTGAGGTGTACCTGGAAGTGTCAGAGGTACCTGGGAGGTCAGAGGTGTACCTGGAAGGTCAGGAGTTGTACCTGGGAGTGTCAGAGGTGTACCTGGGAGTGTCAGAGGTGTACCTGGGAGTGTCAGGAGGTGTACCTGGGAGTGTCAGAGGTGTACCTGGGAGTGTCAGAGGTGTCACCTGGGAGTGTCAGTGTGTACCTGGGAGTGTCAGTTGTATACCTGGGAGTGTCTGAGGTGTACCTGGGAGTCTGTGAGGTGTACCTGGGAGTGTCAGAGGTGTACCTGGGAGGTCAGAGGTGCACCTGGGAGTGTCTGAGGTGCACCTGGGAGTGTCTGGAGGTGTACCTGGGAGGAGGTGTACCTGGGAGTGTCTGAGGTGTACCTGGGAGTGTCTGAGGTACCTGGGAGTGTCTGGAGGTGTACCTGGGAGTGTCTGAGGTGTACCTGGGAGTGTCTGAGGGGTGTACCTGGGAGTGTCTGAGGTGTACCTGGGAGTGTCTGAGGTGTCTGGGAGTGTCTGAGGTGTACCTGAGTGTCTGAGGTGTACCTGGGAGTGTCAGAGGTGTACCTGGGAGTGTCAGAGGTGTACCTGGGAGGTCAGAGGTGTACCTGGGAGTGTCGGAGGTGTACCTGGAAGTGTCAGAGGTGTACCTGGGAGTCAGAGGTGCACCTGGGAGTGTCTGAGGTGTACCTGGGAGTGTCTGAGGTGTACCTGGGAGTGTCAGAGGTGTACCTGGGAGTGTCTGAGGTGTACCTGGGAGTGTCTGAGGTGTACTGGGAGTGTCAGAGGTGTACCTGGGAGTGTCAGAGGTGTACCTGGGAGTGTCTGAGGTGTACCTGGGAGTGTCAGAGGTGTACCTGGGAGGTCAGAGGTACCTGGGAGTATCGGAAGTGTACCTGTCAGTGTCTGAGGTGTATCTGGGAGGGTCAGGTGTACCTGGGAGTGTCAGTGGTGTACCTGGAGTGTCTCAGGTGCACCTGGGAGTGTCTGGAGGTGTACCTGGGAGTGTCTGAGGTGTACCTGGGAGTGTCTGAGGTGTACCTGGGAGTGTCTGAGGTGTCTGGGAGTGTCTGAGGTGTTCCTGGGAGTGTCTGAGGTGTACCTGGGAGTGTCTGAGGTGTACCTGGGAGTGTCAGAGGTGTACCTGGGAGTGTCTGAGGTGTACCTGGGAGTGTCTGAGGTGTACCTGGGAGTGTCTGAGGTGTACCTGGGAGTGTTCTGAGGTGTACCTGGGAGTGTCTGAGGTACCTGGGAGTGTCTGAGGTGTACCTGGGAGTGTCAGAGGTGTACCTGGGAGTGTTAGAGGAGTACCTGGGAGTGTCAGGGGTGTACCTGGGAGTGCAGATGTACCTGGGAGTGTCAGAGGTGTACCTGGGAGTGTCAGAGGTGTACCTGGGAGTGTCAGAGGTGTACCTGGAATGTCAGAGGTGTACCTGGGAGTGTCAGTGGAGTACCTGGGAGGTCAGGAGGTGTACCTGGGAGTGTGAGAGGTGTACCTGGAGAATCGGAAGGTACCTGTCAGTGTCTGGAGGTGTATCTGGGATGTCGTGGGTGTACCTGGAGTGTCAGTGGTGTACCTGGGAGTGTCTGAGGTGCACCTGGGAGTGTCTGAGGTGTACCTGGGAGTGTCTGGAGGTGTACCTGGGAGTGTCTGAGGTGTACCTGGGAGTGTCTGAGGTGTACCTGGGAGTGTCTGAGGTGTACCTGAGTGTCTGAGGTGTACCTGGGAGTGTCTGAGGTGTACCTGGGAGTGTCTGAGGTGTACCTGGGAGTGTCTGAGGTGTACCTGGGAGTGTCTGAGGTGCACTGGGAGTGTCTGAGGTGTACCTGGGAGTGTCTGAGGTGTACCTGGGAGTGTCTGAGGTGTACCTGGCAGTCAGAGGTGTACCTGTGAGTGTCAGAGGTGTACCTGGGAGTGTCAGGGTGTACCTGGGAGTGTCAGAGGTGTACCTGGGAGTGTCTGAGGTGCACCTGGGAGTGTCAGGTGTACCTGGGAGTGTCTGAGGTGTACCTGGGAGTGTCTGAGGTACCTGGGAGTGTCAGAGGTGTACACCTGGAAGCGTCAGAGTTGTACCTGGGAGGTCAGAGGTGCACCTGGGAGTGTCAGGAGTTGTACCTGGGGAGTGTTAGAGGTGCAATCTGTGAGTGTCAGAGGTGCACCTGGGAGTGTCAGAGGTGTACCTGGGAGTGTCAGTGTACCTGGGAGTGTCAGTTGTATACCTGTGAGTGTCTGAGGTGTACCTGGCACTGTCAGAGAGGCGTACCTTGGGAGTGTCATGGTGTACCTAAAGTGTCTGAGGTGCACCTTAGAGTGTCTGAGGTTCACCTGGGTGTGTCTGAGGCACTTGGGAGTGTATGAGGTGCACCTGGGAGTGTCTGAGGTACATGGGAGCAAGGTCTGAGGTGCACCTGGGAGTGCCTGAGGTGCACCTGGGAGTGCCCTTGAGGTGTAAATCTGGGAGTGTCTGAGGTGTACCTGGGAGTGTCTGAGGTGTATCTGGGAGAGTCTGAGGTGTACCTGGGAGTGTCTGAGGTGTACCTGGGAGTGTCTGAGGTGCAAATCTTGGGAGTGTCAGAGGGTACCTGGGAGTGTCAGAGGTGCACCTGAGAGTGCTCAGAGGTGTATCTGAGAGTGTCGGAGGTGTACCTGAAGTGTCAGAGGTACCTGGGAGTGTCAGAGGTGTACCTGGGAGTGTCTGAGGTGCACCTGGAGGTCTGAGGTGTACTTGGGAGTGTCTGAGGTGTACCTGGGAGGTCTGAGGTGTACCTGGGAGTGTCTTAGGTGTACTGGGAGCATCAGAGGAGTACCAGGAGTGTCAGGAGGTGTACCTGGGAGTGTCTGTGGTGTTCCTGGGAGGGTCTGAGGTGTACCTGGAGGTCAGAGGAGTACCAGGGAGGTCAGTGGAGTACCTGGGAGGTCAGAGAGGTGTACCTGGGAGCGTGAGAGGTGTACCTGGAAGAATCGGAAGGTACCTGTCAGTGTCTGAGGTGTATCTGGGAGTGTCAGAGGTACCTGGGACTCACCTGGGGCAGGTGTCTGAGCCCGGAGTGTCCGAGGTGTACCTGGGAGTGTCTGAGGAGTACCTGAGTGTCTGAGGTGTACCTGGGAGTGTCTGAGGTACCTGGGAGTGTCTGAAGTGTACCTGGGAGTGTCTGAGGTACCTGGGAGTGTCTGAGGTGTACCTGGGAGTGTCTGAGGTGTACCTGGGAGTGTCTGGAGGTGTACCTGGGAGGTCTGAGGTACCTGGGAGTGTCAGAGGAGTACCAGGGAGTGTTAGAGGAGTACCTGGGAGGTCAGGGGTACCTGGGAGTGTCAGGATGTACCTGGGAGTGTCAGAGGTGTACCTGGGAGTGTCAGAGGTGTACCTGGGAGGCTAGAGGTGCACTGGGAGTGTCAGAGGTGTACCTGAGAGTGCTGGGAGGTACCTGAGGAGTGTCGGAGGTGTACCTGGGAGTGTCGGAGGTGCACCTGGGAGTGTCGGTGTACCTGGGTGTGTCTGAGGTGTACCTGGGAGGGTCTGAGGTGTAACTGGGAGTGTCTGAGGTGTACCTGGGAGGTCAGAGGAGTACCAGGAGCTGGAGGAGTACCAGGAGTGTCAGAGGTGTACCTGGGAGTGTCAGAGGCACCTGGGTGTCGGAGGTGTACCTGGGAGTGTCGGAGGTGTACTGGGAGGCCGTGATGCACCTGGTGTGTTCGAGGTACCTGGGAGTGTCAGAGGTACCTGGGAGTGTCAGAGGTGTACCTGGGAGTGTCGGAGGTGTACCCGGAAGGCCAGAGGTGTACCTGGGAGGTCAGAGGTGTACCTGGGAGTGTCTGAGGTACCTGGGAGGTCTGAGGTACCTGGGAGTGTCTGAGGTACCTGGGAGGTCTGAGGTGTACCTGGGAGTGTCTGAGGTGTACCTGGAGTGTCTGAGGTGTACTGGGAGTGTCAGAGGAGCACCAGGGAGGTCAGAGGTGTACCTGGGAGTGTCAGGAGGTACCTGGGAGTGTCAGAGGTGTACCTGGGAGTGTCTGAGGTGTTCCTGGGAGTGTCTGAGGTACCTGGGAGGCCAGGAGAGCACCTGGGAGTGTCAGGTGGAGTACCTGGGAGTGTCAGAGGTGTACCTGGGAGCGTGAGAGGTGTACCTGGGAGAATCGAAGTGTACCTGTCAGTGTCTGGAGGTGCATCTGGGAGTGTCAGAGGTGTACCTTTTGGAGGCTGTAGGTACCTGAGTGTCTCTCAGGTGCACCTGAGAGTGTCTGAGGTGTACCTGGGAGTGTCTGGAGGTGTACCTGCAGTGTCTGGAGGTACCTGGGAGTGACTGAGGTGTACCTGGGAGTGTCTGAGGTGTGGGAGTGTCTGAGGAGCACCTGGGAGGTTCGAGGCACCTGGGAGTGTCTGAAGTGCACCTGGGAGGTCTGAGGTGCACCTGGAAGTGTCTAAGGTGTACCTGGGAGTGTCTGAGGTGCACCTGGGAGGTTCGAGGTGTACCTGGGAGGCGTCTGGATGTACCTGGCAGTGTCAGGAGGAGTATCTGTGAGTGTTAGGAGGAGCACCTGGGAGGTTGTACTTGGGAGGCCAGATGTACCTGGAGGCTGAAGTGTGCACCTGGGAGTATCAGAGGTGTACCTGAGTGTCAGAGGCACCTGGGAATGCTGGGGAGGTGTACCTGAGAATGTCAGAGGTGTACCTGAGAGTGTCGTGGAGGTACCTGAGAGTGTCGGAGGTGTACCTGGAAGTGTCGGAGGTGTACCTGGGAGTGTCGGAGGTACTTGGGAGTGTCGGAGGTGTACCGGGTGTGTTCGAGGTGTACCTGGAGTGTCTGAGGTAACTGGGAGTGTCTGAGGAGTACCTGGGAGGCCAGAGGAGTACCAGGAAGTGTCTCGAGGTGTACCTGGGAATCAGAGGTGTAATCTCAGGAGTGTCACAGGCACCCAGAGTGTGTGTGTGTGTTCCGAGTGTCTGAGGTACCTGGTGGGTCAGAGGAGGCCCAGGGAGTGTCAGGTGGTGTACCTGGGAGTGTCAGATGTACCTGGGAGTGTCAGAGGAGTACCTGGGAGTGTCAGGGGTGTACCTGGGAGTGCCAAAGGTGTACTCTGGAGTGTCAGGGGCGGTGTACCTTGAGTATCGAGTGTACCTGGAGTATTAGGGAGGTGTACCTGGGAGTATCAGGAGGTGTACCTGGGAGTGTCGGAGGTGTACCTGGGAGGCCGGAGGTGCACCTGGTGTCTGAGGTGCACCTGGGAGTGCCTGAGGTGCACCTGAGTGTCTGAGGTGCACCTGGGAGCAAGCCTGAGGTGCACTTGGGAGTGTCTGAGGTGCACCTGGGAGGTTCGAGGTGTAACTGGGAGGTCTGAGGTACCTGGGAGGTCAGAGGAGTACCAAGGAGTGTCAGGAGGGAGTACCAGGAGGTCAGAGTTGTACCTGGGAGGTCAGAGTTGTACCTGGGAGTGTCAGAGTTGTACCTGAAGTGTCAGAGGTGCACCTGGGAGGCCAGAGGTGTACCTGGGAGGTGTGTACCTGGGAGTGCTGTTGTATACCTGGGAGGGAAACTGGAGGTGTACCTGGCACTGTCAGAGGTGTACCTGGGGAGTGTCAGGGGTGTACCTGAGAGTGTCAGAGGTGTACCTGGGAGGTCAGAGGTGTGGCTCAGAGTCAGGAGGTGTACCTGGGAGTGTCTGAGGTGCAGCTGGGAGTGTCAGGGGTGTACCTGGAGTGTCTGAGGTACCTGGAAGTGTCTGACGTATCTGGGAGCGTCAGAGCAGCCTGAAGCTGAACAAAATGGGAGGTTGGGAGGGGAGTGTCAGAGTTGTACCTGGGAGGCAGAGGTGCACCTGGGAGGCCAGAGGTGCACCTGGGAGTGTCAGGAGGTGTGGGCCTGGGATGTCAGTGAGGTACCTGGGAGTGTTTTGCCAGATACTCAGGAGTGTCTGAGGTGTACCTGGCACTGTCAGAGGTGTACCTGGGGAGTGTCAGGGGTGGTGTACCTGGGAGTGTCGGAGGTGCACCTGGGAGTGTCTGAGGTTCACCTGGGAGTGTCTGAGGCACCTGGGAGGTAAGGAGGTGTACCCAGTGAGCAGTCTGAGGTGTACATGGGAGTGCCCAGGTGTACCTGGAGTGCTCATGAGGTACCCTGGGAGCAATTGAGGCACCTGGGAGTGGCCTTGAGGTGTACCTGGGAGGTCTTGAGGTGTACCTGGGAGTGTCTGAGGTGTATCTGGGAGAGTCTGAGGTGTACCTGGAGGTCTGAGGTGTACCTGGGAGCCTGAGGTACCTGGGAGGCCAGAGGTGCACCTGGGAGTGTCAGAGGTACCTGAGGAGGTCAGAGGTGTACTCCTGAGAGTGTCGGAGGTGTACCTGAAGTGTCAGAGGTGTACCTGGGAGTGTCAGAGGTGTACCTGGGAGTGTCTGAGGTGTACCCGGGGAGCAAGTCTGAGGCACTTGGGGAGTGTCTGAGGTGTACCTGGGAGGTCTGAGGTACCTGGGAGGTCTTAGGTGTACTGGGGAGCATCAGGAGGAGTACCAGGAGTGTCAGAGGTGGCCTGGGAGTGTCAGGAGGTGTACCTGTGGGAGTGTCAGGAGGTACCTGTGAGTGTCTGTGGTGTTCTGGGAGGTCTGAGGTGTACCTGGGAGGCTGGGAGGAGTACCAGGGAGGCCAGTGGGAGTACCTGGGAGTGTCAGAGGTGTACCTGGGAGCGTGAGAGGGAACACCTGGGAGAATCGGAAGTGTACCTGTCAGTGTCTGAGGTATCTGGGAGTCAGGAGGTACCTGGGTGTCAGGTGGCACACCTGAGGCCCAGGTGCACCTGAGAGTGTCTGAGGTGTACCTGGGAGTGTCTGGAGGTGTACCTGAGTGTCTGAGGTGTACCTGGGAGTGTCTGAGGTGTACCTGGGAGTGTCTGAGGTGTACATGGGAGTGTCTGAGGTGTACCTGGGAGTGTCTGAGGAGTACCTGGGAGGTTCGAGGTGTGCACCTGGGAGTGTCTGAGGTGTACCTGGGAGTGCAGGAGGTGTACCTGGGAGGTCTGAGGTGTGACCTGGGAGTGTCTGAGGTACCTGGGAGTGTCTGAGGTGTACCTGGGAGTGTCTGAGGTGTACCTGGGAGTGTCTGGAGGTGTACCTGGGAGTGTCTGAGGTGTACTGGGAGTGTCAGAGGAGCACCAGGAGTGTCAGAGGTACCTGGGAGGTCAGAGGTGTACCTGGGAGTGTCAGAGGCACCTGGAGTGTCTGTGGTGTCCTGGGAGGTCTGAGGTACCTGGGAGTGTCAGAGTACCAGGGAGGCTGGTGAGTACCTGGGAGTGTCAGAGGTGTACCTGGGAGCGGAGAGGTGTACCTGGGAGAATCGGAAGTGCAATTCGGGAGTGTCTGAGGTGTACCTGGGAGTGTCTGAGGTGCACCTGGGAGTGTCTGAGGTGTACCTGGGAGGTCTGAGGTGTACCTGGGAGTGTCTGAGGTACCTGGGAGGACTGAGGTACCTGGGAGTGTCTGAGGTGTACCTGGGAGTGTCTGAGGAGACCTGGGAGTGTCTGAGGTACTCGGAGTGTTCAAGGTACCTGGGAGTGTCTGAGGTGTACCTGAAGTGTTCAAGGTACCTGGGAGTGTCTGGAGGTGTACCTGGGAGTGTCTGAGGGTACCTGGGAGTGTCTGAGGTGTACCTGGCAGTGTCAGAGGAGCATCTGGAGTGTTAGAGGAGTACCTGGGAGGTCAGAGGTGTACCTGGGAGTGCCAGATGTACCTGGGAGGCCATGGTGTACCTGGGAGTATCAGAGGTGTACCTGGGAGTGTCAGGAGGCACCTGGAATGTCAGAGGTGTACCTGAGAGGTCAGAGGTGTACCTGAGAGTGTCGGAGGTACCTGAGAGTGTCGGAGGTGTACCTGGAAGTGTCGGAGGTACCTGGGAGTGTCGGAGGTGTACTCTGGGAGTGTCGGAGGTGTACCTGGGAGTGTCTGAGGTGTACCTGGGAGTGTCTGAGGTGTACCTGGGAGTGTCTGGAGGAGTACCTGGGAGTGTCAGAGGAGTACCAGGAAAGGTTCTGAGGTGTACCTGGGAATCTCAGGAGGTGTATCTGAGTGCTGAGGTGTACCCAGAGTGTCTGAGGTGTACCTGGAGTGTCTGAGGTGTTCCTTGAGCAAGTCTGAGGTGTACCCAGGGTCAGGAGGAGTACCAGGGAGGTCAGGTGTACCTGGGAGTGTCAGAGGTGTACCTGGGAGTGTCAGAGAGTACCTGGGAGTGTCAGTGTACCTGGGAGTGTCAGAGGTGTACCTGGGAGAGTCATGGTGTACCTTGGAGCATCAGGAGGTACCTGGAGGCCAGGAGGTGTACCTGGGAGCATCAGAGGTGTACCTGGGAGTGTCGGAGGTGTACCTGGGAGTGTCGGAGGTGCACCCTGGGGGTCTGAGGTGCACCGAGTGCCTGAGGTGCACCTGGAGTGTCTGAGGTGCACCTGGGAGTGTCTGAGGTGCACCTGGGAGTGTCTGAGGTGCACCTGGGAGTGTCTGAGAGGTGTAACTGGGAGTGTCTGAGGTGGTACCTGGGAGCCAGAGGAGTACCAAGGAGTGCTGGGAGGAGTACCAGGAGTGTCAGAGGTGTACCCTGGGAGTGTCAGAGTTGTACCTGGGAGTGTCAGAGGTGTACCTGGAAGTGTCAGAGGTGCACCTGGGAGTGTCAGAGGGTACCTGGGAGTGTCAGTGGTGTACCTGGGAGGTTGGGTTGTATACCTGGGAGTGTCTGAGGTGTACCTGGCACTGTCAGAGAACTGGGAGTGTCAGTGCACCTGAGAGTGTCGGGAGGTACCTGGGAGTGTCAGGAGGTGTACCAGGAGTGTCAGAGGTGTACCTGGGAGTGTCTGAGGTGCAGCTGGGAGTGTCAGGGGTGTACCTGGGAGTGTCTGAGGTGACCTGGAAGTGTCTGGACGTACCTGGGAGTGTCAGAGTTGTACCTGGAAGGTCAGAGTTGTACCTGGGAGTGTCAGAGGTGCACCTGGGGTGTCAGAGGTGTACCTGGAGTGTCAGAGGCACCTGGGAGTGTCAGAGGCACCTGGGAGTGTCAGAGGTGTACCGGAGTGTCAGTGGTGTACCTGGAGGACAGAGCACCTGGGAGGTTCGAGGTGTGACCTGGCACTGTCGAGGTGTACCTGGGAGTGTCAGTGGTGTACCTGGGAGTGTCTGAGGTGCACCTGGGAGTGTCTGAGGTTCACCTGGGAGTGTCTGAGGTGCACCTGGGAGTGTATGAGGTGTACCTGGGAGTGTCTGAGGTGTACCTGGGAGGTTCGAGGTACCTGGGAGTGCTCTGAGGTGTACCTGGGAGTGTCTGAGGTACCTGGGAGGTTCGAGGTGTACCTGGGAGTGTCTGAGGTACCTGGGAGAGTCTGAGGTGTACCTGGGAGTGTCTGAGGTGTACCTGGGAGTGTCTGAGGTGTACCTGGGAGTGTCAGAGGTGTACCTGGGAGTGTCAGAGGTGTACTGAGAGTCAGAGGTGTACCGAGAGTGTCAGAGGTGTACCTGGGAGTGTCGGAGGTGTACCTGGAAGTGTCAGGAGGAGGTACCTGGGAGTGTCAGAGGTGCACCTGGGAGTGTCTGAGGTGTACCTGGGAGTGTCTGAGGTGTACTTGGGAGTGTCTGAGGTACCTGGGAGTGTCTGAGGTGTACCTGGGAGTGTCTTAGGTGTACTGGGAGCATCAGGAGGAGCTCAGGGAGTGTCAGAGGTGTACCTGGGAGGTCAGAGGTGCACCCGGAGTGTCAGGAGGTGTACCTGTGAGTGTCTGTGGTGTACCTGGGAGGTCCGAGGCCTGAGTGTCAGAGGAGTACCAGGGTGCCGGGGTGAGCCTGGAGTGTCAGGAGGTGTACCTGGAGCAGGAGAGGTGTACCTGGGAGAATCAAGTGCACCTGTCAGTGTCTGAGGTGTATCTGGGAGTGTCAGAGGTGTACCCGGGAGGTTGGGGTACCTGAGTGTCTCAGGTGCACCTGAGAGTGTCTGAGGTGTCCCTGGGAGTGTCTGAGGTGTACCTGGGAGTGTCTGAGGTGTACCTGGGAGACTGAGGTGTACCTGGGAGTGTCTGAGGTGTTCATGGGAGTGTCTGAGGAGCACCTGGGAGTGTCTGAGGCACTGGAGTGTCTGAGGTGCACCTGGAGTGCCTGGAAGTGTACCTGGGAGTGTCTGAGGTACCTGGGAGTGTCTTGAGGGTACCTGGGAGTGTCTGAGGTGTACCTGGGAGAGTTCGAGGTGTACCTGGATGCCTGAGGTACCCAGCACAGAGGAGCCAGAGCTAGAGGCACCTGGGAGTGTCAGAGGTGTAACTGGGAGTGTCGAGGTGTAACTGGGAGTGCTCAGAGGTGTACCTGGGAGTATCTGATGCACCTGGGAGGAGTCAGGTGTACCTGGGAGTGTCAGGGGGTGTACCTGGAGTCAGAGTTGTACCTGGGAGTGTCAGAGGTGTACCTGGGAGTGTCGGAGGTGTACCTGGAGTGTCTGAGGTGGTACCTGGGAGTGTCTGAGGTGTACCTGGGAGTGTCTGAGGTGTACCTGGGAGTGTCAGGGTGTACCTGGGAGTGTCAGGGGTGTACCTGGGAGTGTCAGAGTTGTACCTGGGAGTGTCAGAGGTGTACTGGGAGTGTCGGAGGTGTACCTGAGTGTCTGAGGTGTACCTGGAGTGTCTGAGGTAACTGGGAGTGTCTGAGGTACCTGGGAGGTCAGAGGAGTACCTGGGAGTGTCAGAGGAGTACCTGGGAGTGTCAGAGGTGTACCTGGGAGTGTCAGAGGTGTACCTGGGAGTGTCAGAGGTGTACCTGGGAGTGTCAGAGGTGTACCTGAGTATCTCAGATGTGTACCTGGGAGTGTCAGAGGTGCACCTGGGAGTGTCAGAGGCACCTGGGAGTGTCAGAGGTGCACCTGGGAGTGTCAGAGGTGCAACC
>NW_024712200.1:0-30991 GCF_018991925.1 Homarus americanus | reverse complement strand
TACCCATAATCACCCCCATAAATATGGGAGGTTTCAGTGCCCTTAATCCACCCATAAATATGGGAGAGTTTCTGTGCCCCCTGTAATCCACCCACATAAATATGGGAGAGGTTTTTTGTGCCCTATAATCCACCAGAAATATAAATATGGTAGAGGGTTTCTGTACCCCATAATCCACCCGACATAAATATGGGAGAGATTTCTGTACTTATAATCCACCACGGCTTGCTTACAAATATGGGAGAAGTTCTGTGCCCATAATCCCACCCGGCTTACAAATATAGGGGAGAGGTTTCTGTGCCCCATAATCCACCCGACATAAATATGGGAGAGTTCTATGCCCATAATCACCCCCCATAAATATGGGGAGGGTTTCTTGTGCCCTTAATCCAACCCCATAAATATGGGAGGGTTTCTGTGCCCCTTATCCACCCACGCCCGCCATCCGCCCTTGAGAGAGGTTTTTGCCCCATAATCCACACCCCAAAAATAAATATGGGAGAGGTTCCTGCCCATAATTCACCCCCCATAATTATGGGGAGGGTTTTTTTATGCCATAATCCACCCCACATAAATATGGGGAAGGGTTTCTATACCCCATAATCACATAATTATGGGAGGGTTTCTGTGCCCATAATCACTCCCCACATAAATGTGGGAGAGGGTTTTCTGTGCCCATAATCACCCCATATAAATATGGGGAAAGGTTTCTGTATAATCCAACCCCCATAAATATGGGAGGGTATCTGTGCCCATAATCCCAGCCGACACAAATATGGAGGTTCTGGCCCATAATCCACCCGACATAAATATATGGGAGGTTTCTGTGCCCCATAATCCACCCCACATAAATATGGGGAAACTTTGTATTGCCCATAATCCACCGGCTTGCATAAAATAAAAGGGAGAGGTTCTGTACTTACATAATCCACCCCCCATAAATATGGGAGAGTTTTCTGTACCCCATAATCCACCGGACAAAAATATGGGGAGAGGTTTCTGCACCCCATAATCCACCGACATAAATATGGGGAGATATTTCTGTACATAATCCACCCCCCATAAATATGGGAGGGTTTCTGTACCCCATAATCCACCCCCTGTCGCAGAGGTTTTCTATGCCCATAATCCCCCCACAAATATGGGAGGGTTTCTGTGCCCATAATCCACCCCCACCATCTGGGAGGTTTCTGTACCCTATAATCCACCCGACATAAATATGGGGAGGTTCTGTGCCCATAATCCACCCAGGCATAAATATGGGAGGGTGCTATGCCCCATAATCCACCGACACAAATATGGGAGGTTCTGTGCCCATAATCCACCCCGACATAAATATGGGAGGGGTTCTGTACCCCAAATCTACCCCCATAAATGTGGAGAGGGTTCTGTACCCATTAATCCACCCCCATATATATGGGAAGGTTTCTGTACCCCTTTATCCACCCGCCATAAATATGGGAGAGGCTTCTGTGCCCCGTAAGCCACCCCCATAAATATGGGAGGGTTTCTGTACCCCATAATCCCACCCAACACAAATATGGGAGGGTTTCTGTACCCCACAATCCACCCGACATAAATATGGGAGAGATTCTGTGCCACCATCCACCCCCCATATGTATGAGGAGGTTTCTGTGCCCTATAATCCACCCCCATAAATATGGGGAGGTTTCTCCCATAATCCACCCCACATAAATATGGGAGGTTTTGTGCCCATAATCCACCCACATAAATATGGGGAGGTTTTTGTGTATAATCACCCGGAAATAAATATGTTGAGAGGTTCTGTACCCCATAATCCCACCCGACATAAATATGGGAGATTTCTGTGCCCATAATCTTACGACACAAATATGGGAGAAGTTTCTGTACCCCCATAATCCACCCGACACAAATATGGGAGGGTTTCTGTACCCCATAATCCACCCGACATAAATATGGGAGACTTTCACCCCATAATCCACCCCCCCATAAATATAGAGGAGAGGTTCTGTACTTGTAATCCAACCCCCCATAAATATGGGGAGGTTTCTTACCCCTTCATCCACCGCCATAAGTATGGGAGGGTTTTTTGTGCCCATAAATCCACCCACATATATATATGGGAGGTTCCTGTACCCCCATAATTCACCCCCATAAATATGGGAGAGGTATCATGCCCATAATCCAGCCATTACAAATAGAGGTTTCTGTACCCCATAATCACCCGACATAAATATGGGAGAGGTTTCTGGCCCTCATAATCCACCCCCATAAATGTGAGGGAGGTTTCTGTGCCCATTAATCTGGCAAATATATATGGGAAAGGTTTCTGTTCCCTTTATCCACCGCCATAAATATGGGAGGAGGTTTTTTGTGCCCCACAATCACCCCCATAAATATGGGAAGGTTTCTGTACCCATAATCCAACCCCATAATAATTATGAGAGATGTTTCTGTACACCATAATCCACCCCCCATAAATATGGAAGGTTTCTGTGCCCATAATCCACCCCATAATTATGGGAGAGGGTTCTGTTCCCCATAATCCATACCCCATAAATATGTGAAAGGTTCTGTGCCCATAATCCAACCCCATAATTATGAAATGTTTCTGTGCCCATAATCCACCCACATATATATATGGGAGGTTTCTGTAGCCACCATCCACCCCACATAAATATGGGGAGGTTTCTGCCCATAATCCATCCCACATAATCCTGGGAGGGTGTCTGTGCCCCATAATCCACCCCACATAAAATATGGAGGTTTCTGCTATAATCCACCCGACATAAATATGGGAGGTTTCTGTGCCCCATAATCCAACCCATAAATATGGGAGGGTTTCTGTGCCCCATAATCCACCCAACACAAATATGGGAGAGGTTCTGTGCCCCATAATCCACCCGACATAAATATGGGAGAGATTTCTGTGCTCCTTAATCACCCCCCACCATATATATGGGAGGGTTTCTGTACCCCCATAATCCACCCCCATAAATATGGGAGAGGTTTCTGTGCCCCATAATCCACCCCCCATATATATGGGAGAGGTTTCTGTGCCCCATATTACACCCACATATATATGGGAGAGGTTTTTGTGCCCTATAATCACAGTTTACTTAAATATGGTGGGGTTTTCTGTACTCCATAATCACCGACATAAATATGGGAGAGATTTCTCCTTGCCCCATAATCCACCCCGACACTTACAAATATGGGGAGGGTTTCTGTACCCCATAATCACATAAATATGGGAGAGATTTCTGTGCCCATAATCCACCCCCATAAATATGGGAGAGGTTTTCTGTGCCCATAATCCACCTGACACAAATATGGGGAGAGGTTCTGCCCATAATCCACCCGGCATAAATATAGGGAGGTTTCTCTGCCTGTAATCCACCCCCATAAATATGGGAGGTTTCTGTACCCATAATCGCCCCCCATAGAGTATGGGAGGGTTTCTGTACCTTTATCACCGCCATAAATATGGGAGGTTTTTGTGCCCTGTAATCCACCCCACATAAATATGGGAGAGGTTCCTGTGCCCTTAATCACCCCCCGCCAATTATGGGAGGGTTTTTCATGCCCATAATCCACCCACATAAATATGGGGAAGGTTTCTGTGCCCATAATCCACCCCCCACCAATTATGGGAGGGTTTCTGTATAATCCTACCCACATAAATATGGGAGGGGTTTCTGTACCCCTTAATCCACCCCATATAAATATGGGGAAGGTTTGTGCCCATAATCCACCCATAAATATGGGAGGGATTTCTGTGCCCATAATCCACCCATTATAAATATGAGAGAATTTTCTGTACCCCCATAATCCACCCCCCGTAAATATGGGGAGAGGTTTCTGTACCCTTAATCCACCCCCATAAATATGGGAGATGTTTCTGTGCCCATAATCCCCCCCATAAATATCGGAGGTTTTTGTACCCCATAATCACCCACATAAATATAGGAGATGTTTCTGTGCCCATAATCCACCCCCATAAATATGGGAGGGTTTTCTGTACCCCATAAGCCACCCCACACATATATGGGAGAGGTTTCACCCCATAATCACCCACATAAATACGGGGAGGTTCTGTGCCCTCAATCACCCCATAAATATGGAGGGTTTCATGCCCCATAATCACCCCACATAAATATGGAGAGGTTTCACCGCGCCTATAATCCACCGACATAAATGGGGAGAGGTTTCTGTACCCCATAATCCCACCCCATAAATATGGGAGGTTTCTGTGCCCCATAATCCACCCCACATAAATATGGGAGGTTTCTGTGCCCCATAATCCACCCCATAAGCCTGGGAGGGTTTCTGCCCCATAATCACCCCCATAAATATGGGGAGACGTTTCTATACCCATAATCCACCCACATAAATATAGGGAGGTTTCTGTGCCCATAATCACCCCCATAAATATGGGGAGGGTTTTTGGACCCCATAATCACCCGACATATTTATGGGAGACGTTTTCTGTACCCCTTAATCCACCCCCCATAAATATGGAGATGTTTCTGTACCCTATAATCCACCCACATATATGTGGGAGGGGTTTCTGTGCCTAAATCCACCCGACATAAATATGGAGGGTTTCTGTGTGCCCCATAATCCACCCCATAAATATGGAGGTTTCACCATGCCTAATCACCGGACAAAAATATGGAGGTTCTATGCATAATCCACCCGACATAAATATGGGAGAGGTTTCTGTACCCCATAATCCACCCCCCATAAATATGGGAGAGGTTTCTGCACCACATAATCCACCCGACACAAAGATGGGAGACGTTTCTGTACCCCATAATCAACCCCACATAAATATGGGAGAGGTTTCTGTACCCCATAATCCACCCCCCATAAATATGGGAGAGGTTTCTGTACCCCATAATCCACCCGACACAAATATGGGAGAGGTTTCTGTACCCCATAATCCACCCGACATAAATATGAGAGAGGTTTCTGTACCCCATAATCCACTCCACTTAAATATGGGAGAGGTTTCTGTACCCCATAGTCCACCCCACATAAATATGGGAGAGGTTTCTGTGCCGTATAATCCACCCGACATAAATATGGGAGAGGTTCCCGTACCCCATAATCCACCCCCCATAAATATGGGAGAAGTTTCTGTACCCCATAATCCACCCGACATAAATATGGGAGAGGTTTCTGTACCCCATAATCCACCGAACATAAATATGGCAGAGATTTCTGTACCCCATAATCCACCCCCCATAAATATGGGAGAAGTCCTTGTACCCCTTAATCCACCCCCCATAAATATGAGAGAGGTTTCTGTACCCCATAATCCACCCCACATAAATATGGGAGAGGTTTCTGTACCCCGTAATCCACCCGACATAAATATGGGAGAGGTTTCTGTACCCCATAATCCACCCCCCATAAATGTGGGAGAGGTTTCTGTACCCATTAATCCAACCCCCATAAATATGGGAGAGGTTTCTACCCTTTATTCAATCAGCCATAAATATGGGAGAGGTTTTCTGTGCATACTCAATTCACCCCCATAAATATGGGAGGTTTCTGTACTGCTAATCCTTATAAATATGGGAGAGGTTTCTGTGCCCTATAATCCACCCGACATAAATATGGGAGAGGTTTTTGTACCCCATAATCCACCCCCCATAAATATGGGAGAGGTTTCTGTACCCCATAATCCACCTCCCATAAATATGGGAGAGGTTTCTGTACCCCATAATCCACTCGAAACAAATATGGAAGAGGTTTCTGTACCCCATAATCCACCCGACAAAAATATGGGAGAGATTTCTGTATCCCATAATCCACCCCCCATAAATATGGAAGAGGTTTCTGTACCCCTTAATCCACCCCCCATAAATATGGGAGAGGTTTCTGTACCCCATAATACACCCCACATAAATATGGGAGACGTTTCTGTACCCCATAATCCACCCGACATAAATATGGGAGAGGTTTTAGTACCCCATAATCCACCCCACATAAATATGGGAGAGGTTTCTGTACCCCATAATCAATCCCCATAAATATGGGAGAGGTTTCTGTACCCCATAATCCACCCCCCATAAATATGGGAGAGGTTTCTGTACCCCATAATCCATCCCACATAAATATGGGAGATGTTACTGTACCCTATAATCCACCCGACATAAATATGGGAGAGGTTTCTGTACCCCATAATCCACCTCCCATAAATATGGGAGTGGTTTCTGTACCCCTTTATCCAACCCCCATAAATATGGGAGAGGTTTATGTACCCCTTTATCCACCCACCATAAATATGGGAGAGGTTTTAGTACCCCATATCCACCCCACATAAATATGGGAAAGGTTTCTGTACCCCATAATCCAACCCCCATAAATATTAGAGAAGTTTCTGTACCCCATAATCCACCTTCCATATGTATGGGAGAGGATTCTGTACCCCATAATCCACCCCACATAAATATGGGAGAGGTTTCTGTACCCTATAATCCACCCGACATAAATATGGGAGAGGGTTCTGTACCCCATAATCCACCCGACATAAATATGGGAGAGGTTTCTGTACCCCATAATCCACCCGACATAAATATGGGAGAGGTTTCTATACCCCATAATCCACCCCACATAAATATGGGAGAGGCTTATGTACCCCATAACCCACCCCCCATAAATATGGGAGCGGTTTCTCTACCCCTTAATCCACCCCCCATATATATGGGAGAGGTTTCTGTACCCCTTAATCCACCCCCCATAAATATGGGAGAGGTTTCTGTACCCCATAATCCACCCCACATAAATATGGGAGAGGTTTCTGTACCCCATAATCCACCCGACATAAATATGGGAGAGGTTTCTGTACCCCATAATCCACCCCCCATAAATGTGGGATAGGTTTCTGTACCCATTAATCCAACCCCCATAAATATGGGAGAGGTTTCTGTACCCCATAATCCACCGACCATAAATATGGGAAAGGTTTCTGTACCCCATAATCCACCCCCCATAATTATGGGAGAGGTTTCTGTACCCCATAATCCACCCCCCATAAATATGGGAAAGGTTTCTGTACCATAGTACCCGACATAAATATGGGAGAGTTTTCTGTACCTAATCCACCACCCCCATAAATATGGGAGGGTTTCTGTACCCCTTAATCCAACCCCCCATAAATATGGGAGAGGGTTCTGTGCCCCTTTATCCACCGCCATAAATATGGGAGAGGGTTTTTGTACCCATAATCCACCCCCACATAAATATGGGAGAGGTTTCTGTACCCCATAAATATGGGAAAGGTTTCTGTACCTTATAATCCACCCACCATAATTATGGGAGAGGTTTCTGTACCCCATAATCCACCCCCCATAAATATGGGAAAGTTTTCTGTACCCCATAATCCACCCCCCATAATTATGGGAGAGGTTTCTGTACCCCATTATCCACCCCACATAAATTGGGAGAGGTTTCTGTACCCCATAATCCACCCCACATAAATATGGCAGAGGTTTTTGTACCCCATAATCCACCTCCCATAAATATGGTAGAGGTTTCTGTACCCCATAATCCACCCCACATAAATATGGGGGAGGTTTCTGTACCCTATAATCCACCCGACATAAATATGGGAAAGGTTTCTGTACCCCATAATCCACCCCCATATATATGGGAGAGGTTTCTGTACCCCTTAATCCACCCCACATAAATATGGGAGATGTTTCTGTACCCATAACCCACCCGACATAAATATGGGAGAGGTTTCTGCACCCCATAATCCACCCCCGCTAAATTTGGGAGAGGTTTCTGTTCCCCTTAATCCAACCCCAATAAATATGGGAGAGGTTTCTGTACCGCTTTATCCACCCGCTATAAATATGGGAGAGGTTTTAGTACCCCATAATCCACCCACATAAATATGGGAGAGGTTTCTGTACCCCTTAATCCACCCCCCATGAATATGGGAGAGGTTTCTGTACCCCATAATCCACCCGACATAAATATGGGAGGTTTTTACATCCCATAAATATGGGAGAGGTTTCTGTGCCCATAATCCACCCATAAATGTAGAGGTTCATAATACCCCCTAAATATGGGAGGTTTCTGTACCCCATAATCCACCCCAATAATAAATATGGGGAGAGGTTTCTGTGCCCATAATCCACCCCCATAAATATGGGAAGTTTCTGTACCCATAATCCCCCATAAATATGGAGGGGTTTCTGTACCCCATAATCAGCCCACATAAATATGGGAGGTTTCTGTACCCATAATCCCCCCATAAATATGGGGAGGGTTTCTGTACCCATAATCCACCCACATAAATATGGGAGAGGTTTCTGCTTTTACATAATCCACCCCACATAAATATGGGAGAGGTTTCTGTGCCCATAATCCACCAGAAATATGTGAGGTTTCCCCTATCACCCCATATGGGAGGGGTTTCTATAATCCACCCCCATAAATATGATTTTGCCTTAATCCACCCCCATAAATAAGGTTTTTGTGCCCTAAATCACCCCACATAAATATGGGAGAGGTTTCTGTGCCCCATAATCCACCCCCATAAATATGGGAGGTTTCTGTACCCCATAATCCACCCTGTAAATATGGGAGGGTTTCTGTGCCCCATAATCCACCCCACATAAATATGGGAGGGTTTCTGTACCCCATAATCCACCCGACATAAATATGGGGAGAGGTTCTGTACCCATAATCCACCCCACATAAATATGGGAGGTTTCTGTACGCCTATAATCCCACCCCATAAATATGGGGAGGTTTCTGTGCCCCAATCCACCCGCCATAAATATGGGAGAGGTTTTTTGACATAATCCACCCCAAATATGGGTGGTTTCTGTACCCATAATCCATCCCCCATAAATATGGAATGGTTTCTTCTTACATAATCCACCCCAATTATGGGAGGGTTTCCTGCCCATAATCCACCCACATAATGTGGAGAGGTTTCTGTACCCATAATCCACCCACATAAATATGGGAGGGTTTCTGTACCCCATAATCCACCACATAAATATGGGAGGGTTTCTGTACCCTATAATCACCGACATAAATATGGGAGGGTTTCTGTACCCCATAATCCACCCCCATAAATATGGGAAGGTTTCTGTACCATAATCCACTGACATAAATATGGGAGAGGTTTCTGTACCCATATTCCACCCACATAAATATGGAGGGTTTCTGTACCCATAATCCACCCGACATAAATATGGGGTTTTTATAATCCACCCATAAATATGGGAGAGGTTTCTGGCCTTTATAATCCACCCCGACATAAATATGGGAGGTTTCTGTACCCCATAATCCACCCCATATAATATGGGAGGGTTTTCTGACACCCATAATCCACCCGACATAAATATGGGAGAGGTTTTTGTACATCACCCCATAAATATGGGAGGTTTCTGTGCCTATAATCCACCCATATAAATATGGAGAGGTTTCTGTGCCCATAATCCACCCGACATAAATATGGGAGGGTTTGTACCATAATTCTCCCCCATAAATATGGGGAGGTTTCTGTGCCCTTAATCCATCCCCCATAAATATGGGGAGGTTTCTGCCTTAATCCACCGCCATATATATGGGAGAGGTTTCTGTGCCCATAATCCACCCCAAATAAATATGGAAGAGGTTTCTGTACCCATAATCCCCCCCCATAAATATGGGAGGTTTCTGTACCATAATCCACCCCACATAAATATGGGAGGGTTCTGTACATAAATCCACCCCCTTAAATATAGGAAGTGGTTCTGCCTTATAATCCACCCATAAATAGGAAGTTTTGTCCCCTCATTAAATGGGAGGGTTTTTGTGCCTAATCCACAAATATGGGAGGGTTTCTGCTTTATAATCACCCCTCAATGGGAGGGTTTCTTTGTCCATAATCCACCTCCATAAATATGGGAGGGTTTCTGTATAATCACCCACATAAATATGGGAGAGTTCTGTGTCCACCAATCCACCCCATAAATATAGGAGGGTTTCTGTACCCATAATCCACCCCACATAAATATGGGAAAGGTTCATGCCTATAATCCACCGACATAAATATGGGAGGTTTGTGCCCTCCGCCCCATAAATATGGGAGGTTTCTGTGCCCATAATCCTGGACATATATGTGGGAGAGGTTTCTGTGCCCCATAATCCACCTGACACATATATGGGAGGTTTCTTGTGCCCTTAATCCCCCCATAAATATGGCGGGGTTTCTGTGCCCCATAATCCACCCACATAAATTTGGGAGGTTTCTGTACCCTTAATCCACCAGACATAAATATGGGAGGGTTTCTGTGCCCATAATCACCCCCATAATGGGAGGTTTCTGTGCCCATAATCACCACCATAAATATGGGAAGTTTTCTGTACAATCAACCCACATATATGGGAGGGTTTCCCATAATCCACCCACATAAATATGGGAGGTTTCTGTGCCCTTGTCCCATAATCCACCCCCCATAAATATGGGAGAGGTTTCTGTACCCATAATCCTCCCCATAAATATGGAAGGGTTTCTGTGCCCTTTATCCACCGCCATAAATATGGGAGGTTTGTTTATAATCACCCACATAAAGAGGTTTCTGCCTTAATCCACCCACCATAAATATGGGAGGTTTCTGTACCCCATAATCCACCACACATATATATGGAGGTTTCTTCCCATAATCCACCCGACATAAATATGGGAGGTTTGGCCAATCCCCCTAAATATGGAGGTTTCTGTACCATAATCCACCCCCACATAAATATGGGAGGTTTCTTACTTTATAATCCACCCGACACAAATATGGGAGGGTTTCTGTATGCCTCATAATCCACCCGACATAAATATGGGAGATTTCTGCTGCCCTAATCCACCCCCATATAAATATGGGAGGGTTTTCTGATGCCATAATCCACCCCATAAATATGGCAGGGTTTCTGTGCCCATAATCCACCCATAAAATATAGAGGTTTCTGTGCCCTTAATCCACCGACATGGGGAGGTTTCTGCCATCACCCATAAATGTGAGGTTTCTGTACCCCATAATCCACCCCCATAAATATGGAGGGTTTCTACTGTATAATCACCCACCATAAATATGAGATGTTTCTGTATAATCCACCCCATAAATATGGGAAGGTTTCTGTGCCCATAATCCACCCCATAAATATGGGGAGGGTTTCTGTACTCCATAATCCACCCCACATAAATATGGGGAGGTTTCTGTTTATAATCACCCATTAATTTTGGGAGGTTTCTGTACCCATAATCCACCCCATAAATATGGGAGGTTTCATGCCCATAATCCACCCCACTTAAATATGGGAGAGTTTTTGCCCTTAATCCAGACATAAATGTGGGAGGTTTCTGTACCCTATAATCCACCCCAATAAATATGGAGTGGTTTCTGTACCCATAATCACCCCCATATATATGGGAAGGTTCTGTGCCATAATCCACCCTCATAATTATGGGAGGTTCTGCTTACCATCACCCCATAAATATGGGAGGTTTCTTGCCATAATCCACCCCGTTATGGGAGGGTTCTGTGCCCATAATCCACCCCCCAAAATATGGGAGGTTTGTACCCCATAATCCACCCCACATGGGAGGGTTTCTGTGCCTATAATCACCCGAAATAAATATGGGAAGGTTCTGTACATAATCCACGCCCATAAATATGGGGAGGGTTTCTGTACCCATAATCCACCCGACATAAATATGGGGAGGGTTTCTGTACCCCATAATCCACCCGACATAAATATGGGATTTCTGCTTTAATCCACCGACATAAATATGGGAGGTTTCTGTACCCCATAATCCACCCCACATAAATATGGGAGGGTTTTGTGCCCTATAATCCACCCATATAAATATGGGAGAGGGTTTCTCCCTTCATAATCCACCCCCATAAATGGGAGGTTTCTGTACACCATAATCCACCCGACATAAATATGGGAGGTTTCTCTACCCCATAATCCACCCCACATAAATATGGGAGAGATTTCTGTGCCCTATAATCCACCCCACTAAATATGGGGAGGGTCCTTGTGCCCTTAATCCACCCCCATAAATATGGGAGGGTTTCTGTACCCACATAATCCACCCCACATATGGGGAGGTTTCTGTGCCCCATAATCCACCCGACATAAATATTGGGGAGGGTTTCTGTGCCCCATAATCCACCCCCATAAATATGGGAGGTTTTCTGTACCCCATAATCCACCCGACCTTAAATATGGAGGTTTCTGTGCATAATCACCCATAAATATGGGAGGGTTTCTGTGCCCTATAATCCACCCACATAAATATGGGAAGGTTTCTGTACCCATAATCCACCATAATAAATATAGGTTTCTGTGCCTATAATTCACCCCCATAAATGGAGGTTTGCCCTTAATCCACCCCATAAATATGGGAGGGTTTCTGTGCCCTTATCCACCCCATAAATATGGGAGGGTTTTTGTGCCCATTAATTTCTGCCCATAATCCACCGACACAAATATAGGAAAAGTTTTCTGTGCCCCCGCATCGTCTACCCCCATAAATGTGTGGGAGAGGTTTCTGTACTTGATAATCCAACCCCATAAATATGGGGAGGGTTCTGTACCCCACATCCACCCGCCATAAATATGGGAGAGGGTTTTTGTGCCCATAATCCACCCCACATAAATATGGGAGGATTTCTGTACCCCATAATCCACCCCCCATAAATATGGGAAAGTTTCTGTGCCCCATAATCCACCCCCCATAAATATAGGAGAGGTTTCTGTGCCCCATAATCCACCCCACATAAATATAGGAGAGGTTTTCAGCCACCCTATAATCCGCCCCCCATAAATATGGGAGGGTTTCTGTACTTGTAATCCAACCCACATAAATATGGGAGGGTTTACCGCCAAGCTATAATTAACCCTACATAAATATGGGAAGGGTTTCTGCCCCATAATCCACCCTCCATAAATATGGGAGAGGTTTCTGTGCCCTTCAATCCTTCCCCCATAAATATGGGAGGTTCTGTACCCATAATCACCCACATAAATATGGGAGAAGTTTCTGTGCCCGTAATCCACCCCCCATAAATATGGGAGGGTTTCTGTCACCCCTGTCTCCCGATATAATGTGGGAGAAGCTTTCTGTCTTACATAACCACCCCCCATAAATATAGGAGGTTTCTCTACCCCTTAATCCACCCCCATATATATGGGAGGTTTCTGCCTTATCCACCCCCCGTAAATATGGGAGAGGTTTCTGTGCACCCCATTATGCACCCACATAAATATGGGGAGGTTTTCTGTGCCCTATAATCCACCCCCCATAAATATGGGAGGTTACATGCCCACAATCACCCCCCATAAATATGGGGAGGGTTTCAGTACCCCATAATCCGCTCACATAAATAGGAGGGGCCCTGTGCCCTTAATCCACCCCCATAAATATGGGAGGGTTTCTGTACCCCATAATCCACCCCTCCATAAATATAGGAGGGTTTTTTGTTTCCATTAATCCACCCCCTATAAATTTGGGGAGGGTTTCTGTGCCCCTCGTCTGACATAAATATGGAGGGTTTCATGCCCTTTATCCACCACTTTCCAGAAATATGGGAGAGGTTTTTGTGCCCATAATCACACATAAATATGGGAGAGGTTTCTGTGACATAATCCACCCCCCCCACTCATCATAGAAGGTTTCTGTACCCATAATCCACCCCCATAATTATGGGAGAGGGGTTTCTGTAGCCCATAATCCACCCCACATAAATGTGGGAGGGTTTCTATTGCCCCCATAATCCACCCCACATAAATATTCAGGGAGAGGTTTCTTGTGCCATAATCCACCCCCCATAAATAATAAGGAGGTTTCTGTCACCCCATAATCCACCCCACATAAATATGGGAGGGTTTCTTGGCCCCATAATCCACTTGGCTGCATATGGGAGGGTTTCTGTGCCCCATAATCTGCACCCCCCATGTAAATATGGAGGGTTTCTTCTTGTAATCCAGCCCCCGCCACCATCCCAGAGGTTTCACCAACGCCCGCCAATCCACCCCCCTAAATATGGAGAAGAGTTTCTGCTGCCCATAATCACCCCCATAAATATGGGAAGGTTTCTGTGCCCACAATCACCCCCATAAATTGTGGAGAGGGTTTCTGTACCCATAATCACCCCACATAAATAATAGGAGTGGTTTCTGTATAATCCACCCCCATAAATATGGGAAGGTTTCTGTACCCTTAATCCTTCCATAAATATGGGGAGAGGGTTTTTGTGCCCATAATCCACCCCACATAAATATGGGTTTCTGTATAATCCACCCCATAAGCCACAGGAAAGTTTACCTCTACCAACACCCCATAAATATGGAGAGGTTTCAATGCCCATAATCCACCCACATAAATATGGGAGGGTTTTCCATGACACCCCATAATCCACCCAACATAAATATGGGAGGAAGTTTTCTGTGCCCTTAATCCACCCCTATAAATATAAGAGGGTTTCTGTGCCCATAATCCACCCCCCCATAAATATGGAGATATTCTGTGCCCATAATCATTACATAAATATGGGAGGGTTTCTGTGCCCCATAATCACCCACATAAATGTAGGAAAATTTCTGGCCTTTCTCAATCCACCTGACATCAATATGGTGAGGTTTCTGTATCCCCGTAATCCACCCCATAAATATGGAGAGGTTTTCTGTGCCCCATAATCCACCCACGACACAAATATGGGAGGTTTGTGTACCCCTCATCACACCCGACATAAATATGGGGAGATATTTCTGTGCCCTTAATCCACCCCCCCCACCAAATATGGAGGGTTTCTGTGCCCCCCATAATCACACCCCACGGCTCTGGGAGATGTTCCTGTACCCCATAATCCACCCCCACATAAATATGGAAGGTTTCTGTGCTCTCAATCCACCGACATGCTAAATATAGGAGGTTTCATGCCCATAATCCGCCCAACATAAATGCTGGGAGAGATTCTCCATGCCCCATAATCCATCCGACACAAATATGGGGAGGGTTTCTTATTGCCCCATAATCCACCCGACATAAATATACAGGAGAGGTTTCTGTACCCCATAATCTGCCCCATAAATGTGGGAGAGGTTTCTTCGCCCATTAAATCAACCCCATAAATATGGGGAGAGAGTTTCTGTACCCCTTTGTCCACCGCCATAAATATAGGAGGGTTTTTGTGCCCCATAATCACCCCACATAAATATGGGAGGGTTTCTGTGCCCCATAATCACCCCCATAATATGGGGAAAAGGTTTCTGTAACCATTATCCAGCATAATTATGGAGAGAGGTTTCTGCCCATAATCCACCCCCCGCCGTATGGGAGGGTTTCTGTGCCCCATAATCACCCCACATAAATATGAGGAGAGGTTTCTTGTACCCATAATCCACCCCCACAAATAACAAGTTTCTGTACCCTAATCCACCCCTGCATATGGGAGGAGAGGTTTCTTGTAATCCAACCCCATAAATGTGGAGAGGTTTCCTCTTTTCATCCACCATCCACACCCCATAAATATGGGAGAGGTTTATGCACTTATAATCACCCGACATAAATATGGGAGAGGTTTCTGTACCCCATAATCCACCCACATAAATATGGGAGAGGTTTCTATACACCATAATCCACCGACATAAATATGTGAGAGGTTTCTGTACCCATAATCCACCCGACATAAATATGGAGGTTGCCCAATCACCGACAAATATGTGAGGGTTTCTGTACCCCTAATCCACCGACATAAATATGGGAAGTTGTGCCCTAATCCACCCCCCATAAATATGGAAGTATCTGTACCCTTTAATCCACCCTCCATAAATATGGGAGAGGTTTCTGTACCCCATAAACCCGACATAAATATGGGAGGGTTTCTGTACCCCTTAATCCACCCCCATAAATATGGGAGAGGTTTCTGTACCCCATAATCCATGAATATGGGAATGTTTCTGTACCCCATAATCCAACCCACATAAATGGGAGAGGTTTCTGCACCCATAATCCACACCTTATATGAGGTATGGTTTCCGTTCCCAATCCACCGACATAAATATGGGAGAGGGTTTCTGTACTCCCATTATCCACCCCCAATATGGGAGGTTTCGTACCCCATAATCCACCCCATAAATATGGGAGAGGTTTCTCTACCCCTTAATCACCCCTCCATATATAGGAGAGGCTTCCTATAACTTAATCCACCCCATAATGGGAGAGATTTCCTGTACCCCATAAATCACCCAGAAAATATGGGGAGGTTTCTGTACCCCATCACCCCATAAATATAGGAGGAGGTTTCTGCCCCATAATCCACCCCTCATAAATATGGGAGGTTTCTGTATCCCATAATCCACCCACATAAAATGGGAGGTTTCTGTACCCCTTAATCCACCCCACAAAATATGGGACAGGTTTCTGTACCCCATAATCCACCGGACATAAATATGGGAGGTTTCTGTAAATCCACCCCCACTTATGGGGGAGGTTTTGTACCCCATAATCCACCGGACTTAAATATGGGAGAGATTTCTTTACTTCCTAACCCCCCCCATAAATATGGGAGGTTTCTGTACCCCTTAACCACCCATAAAAATGGGGAGGACTGCCCCATAATCACATATTATGGAGGTTTTAGCATCCAATACCCGACATAAATATGGGAGGTTTCTAGCTCAATCACCCGACATAAATGGGAGATTTTGCCCCCATCACCCGACAAAAATATGGGAGAGTTTTCTGTACCCCATAATCCACCCCCCATAAATATGGGAGAGGTTTCTGTACCCCTTAATCCAACCCCCATAAATATGGGAGAGGTTTCTGTACCCCTTTATCCACCTGCCATAAATATGGGAGAGCTTTTTGTACCCCATAATCCACCCCACATAAATATGGGAGAGGTTTCTGTACCCCATAAATATGGGGAAGGTTTCTGTACCCCATAATCCACCCACCATAATTATGGGAGAGGTTTCTATACCCCATAATCCACCCCCCATTAATATGGGAAAGGTTTCTGTACCCCATAATCCACCCCCCATAATTATGGGAGAGGTTTCTGTACCCCATTATCCACCCCATATGAATTGGGAGAGGTTTCTGTCCCCCATAATCCACTCCACATAAATATGGCAGAGGTTTTTGTTCCCCATAATCCACCCCCCATAAATATGGTAGAGGTTTCTGTACCCCATAATCCACCCCACATAAATATGGGAGATGTTTCTGTACCCATAACCCACCCGACATAAATATGGGAGAGGTTTCTGCACCCCATAATCCACCCCCCCTAAATATGGGAGAGGTTTCTGTTCTCCTTAATCCAACCCCAATAAATATGGGAGAGGTTTCTGTACCGCTTTATCCACCCGCTATACATATGGGAGAGGTTTTAGTACCCCATAATCCACCCACATAAATATGGGAGAGGTTTCTGTACCCCTTAATCCACCCCCCATGAATATGAGAGAGGTTTCTGTACCCCATAATCCACCCGACATAAATATGGGAGAGGTTTCTGTACCCCATAATCCACCCGACATAAATATGGGAGAGGTTTCTATACCCCATAATCCACCCGACATAAATATAGGAGAGCTTTCTGTACCCCATAATCCACTCAACATAAATATGGGAGAGATTTCTGTACCACATAATCCACCCCACATAAATATGGGAGAGGTTTCTGTACCCCATAATCCACCCGACATAAACATGGGAGAGGTTTCTATACCCCATAATCCACCCGACATAAATATCGGAGAGATTTCTGTACCCCATAATCCACCCAACATAAATATGGGAGAGGTTTCTGTACCCCATAATCCACCCCACATAAATATGGGAGAAGTTTCTGTGCCCTATAATCCACCCAACATAATTTTGGGAGAGGTTTCTGTACCGGATAATCCACCCCCCATAAATATGGGAGAGGTTTCCGTACACCATAATCCACCCGACATAAATATGGGAGAGGTTTCCGGACCCCATAATCCACCCGACATAAATATGGGAGAGATTTCTGTACCCCATAACCCACCCCCCATAATATATGGGAGAGGTCCTTGTACCCCTTAATCCACCCCCCATAAATATGGGAGAGGTTTCTGTAACCCATAATCCACCCCACATAAATATGGGAGAGGTTTCTGTACCCCATAATCCACCCGACATAAATATGGGAGAGTTTTCTGTACCCCATAATCCACCCGACATAAATATGGGAGAGGTTTCTGTACCCCATAATCCACCCCACATAAATATGGGAGAGGTTTCTGTACCCCATAATCCACCCCACATAAATATGGGAGGGGTTTCTGTACCCCTTAATCCACCCCCCATGAATATGGGAGAGGTTTCTGTACCCCATAATCCACCCGACATATATATGGGAGAGGTTTCTGTACCCCATAAACCACCCCACATAAATATGGGAGGGGTTTCTGTACCCCTTAATCCACCCCCCATGAATATGGGAGAGGTTTCTGTACCCCATAATCCACCCGACATAAATAAGGGAGAGGTTTCTGTACCACATAATCCACCCCCCATAAATATGGGAGAGTTTTCTATACCCCATAATCCACCGGACAAAAATATGGGAGAGGTTTCTGCACCCCATAATCCACCCGACATAAATATGGGAGATATTTCTGTACCCCTTAATCCACCCCCCATAAATATGGGAGGTTTCTGTCCCCATAATCCACCCATAATTATGGGAGGGTTTCGTGCCTATAATCCACCCGACATAAATATGGAGAGAGGTTTCTCTACCCCATAATCCACCCACATAAATATGGGAGAGGTTCTGTGCCCTTAATCCACCCCATATATATGAGGAATGTTCTGTACCTAAATCCACCCCACATAAATATGGGAGGTTTCTGTGCCCCATAATCCACATAAATATGGGAGGGCTTCTGTATAATCCCTCCATAAATATAGGAAGGTTTCTGTGCCCATAATTCACCCTATAATTATGGGAGGGTTTCCTGTACCCCATAATCCACCCCCCATAAATATGGGAGGGTTTCTTTACCCCATAATCCACCCACATAAATATGGGAGAGGTTTCTGTACCCTATAATCCACCCGACATAAATATGGGAGAGTTCTGTGCCCCCATAATCCACACCCCATAAATATGGGAGGTTTATGCCCTATAATCCACCCCGACATAAATATGGGAGAGGTTTCTGCCCCCATAATCCACCCATAAATATGGGAGAGGTTCTGTACCCCATAATCCGCCCCCATAAATAGGAGAGGTTTCTGTACCCCATAATCCACCCCCATAAATATGGAGAGGTTTCTGTACCCCATAATCCACCCACCCTAAATATGGGAGGTTTCTGTACCCTTAATCCAACCCCATAAATATGGGAGAGGTTTCTGTGCCCCATAATCCACCCCCATAAATATGGGAGAGGTTTCTGTGCCCCTTAATCCACCCTCCATAAATATGGGAGGTTTCTGTACCCCATAATCCACCCGACATAAATATGGAAGGGTTTCTGTGCCCATAATCCACCCCCATAAATATGGGAAAGGTTCTGTGCCCATAATCCCCCATAAATATGGGAGATGTTTCTATTCCCCATAATCCACCCCATAAATATGGGAGAGGTTTCTGCACTATAATCCACCCACATATATATGGGTATGTTCTATGCCTATAATCCACCGACATATATGGGGAGGTTTCTGTGCCCATTATCCACCCCATAAATATGGGAGAGGATTCTGTACCCCATAATCCACCCCACATAAATATGGGAGATGTTTCTGTACCCTATAATCCACCCGACATAAATATGGGAGAGGTTTCTGTACCCCATAATCCACCCCACATAAATATGGGAGAAGTTTTGCACCCCATAATCCACCCCATAAATATGAGAGGTTTTGTACCTCTATAATCCACCCGACATAAATATGGGGAGAGGTTTTGCACTTTAATCCACCCGACATAAATATGAGAGGATTCTGTACCCATAATCCACACCCCATAAATATGGGAGAGGTTGAAACCCTATAATCCACCCGACATAAATATGGGAGAGTTTCCTGTACCCCATAATCCACCATATTATGGAGAGGTTTGTACCCATAATCCACCCCCATAAATATGGGGAGTTTGTACCCCATAATCCACCCCCATAAATATGGGAGAGGTACCCCATAATCCACCACAATATGGGAGGTCTCGTACCCCTTAATCCAACCCCATAAATATGGGAGAGGTTTCTGTTCCCCATAATCCACCCCCCATAAATATGGGAGAGGTTTCTGTACCCCCTTAATCCACCCTCCATAAATATGGAGAGGTTTCTGTACCCCATAATCCACCCGACATAAATATGGGAGAGGTTTCTGTACCCTTAATCCACCCCATAAATATGGGAGAGGTCTTGCTTCCCCATAATCCACCCCCATGAATATGGGAGAGGTTTCTGTACCCCATAATCCACCACATAAATATGGGAGAGTTTTGCACCCCATAATCCACCCCACATATATAAGTATGGTTTCTGTGCCCTCATAATCCACCCGACATAAATATGGAGAGGTTTCTGTACCCCATTATCCACCCCCATAAATATGGGAGAGGCGGTTTGTACCCCATAATCCACCCCACATAATGGGAGAGGTTTCTGTACCCTATAATCCAACCCGACATAAATATGGGAGAGGTTTCTGTACCCCTATAATCCACTCACATAACATGGGGAGAGGTTTCTGTACCCATAATCCACCACATAAATATTGGAGAGGTTTCAAATCATAACCCACCATAAATATGGGAGAGGTTTCTCTACCCCTTAATCCACCCCTATATATGTGGGAGAGGTTTCTGTACCCCTAATCCACCCCCAAAAAAGGAGAGGTTTCTGTACCCCATAATCCACCTGACATAAATATGAGAGGTTTCTGTACCTACACCCCCCAGAATCACCATAATCCAACCCCATAAATAGGGAGAGGTTTCTGTATCCCATAATCCACCCACAAAATATGGGAGAGGTTCCTCACCTATAAAGCCTCACACCATAAAATATGGGAGGCTTGCACTAACCAATCCCAAATATGGAGAGGTTTCTGTACCAATCCACACATAAAAATATGAGAGGTTTCTGTACCTCTATATCCACCCACATAAATATGGGAGAGGTTTCTGTGCCCTATAATCCACCCGACATAAATATGGGAGAGGTTTCTGTACCCTATAATCCACCCGCAATAAATATGGAGTTCTTCATAATCCAACCCCCATAAATATGGGGAGAGGTTTCTGTACCCCATAATCCACCCCATATTGGGAGGTTCTGTACCCATAATCCAACCCCATAAATATGGGAGAGGTTTCTGTACCCCATAATCCACCCACCAACCCCATAAATATGGGAGAGGTTTCTGTACCCCATAATCCACCCCACATAAATAGGAGAGTTCTATATAATCCAACCCACATAAATGGGGAGAGGTTTCTGTAACCCCATAATCCACCCCACATAAATATGGGAGAGGTTTCTATACCCTATAATCCACCCACATAAATATGGGAGAGGTTTCAATATGGAGAGGTTTTGTAATTTATAATCCACTCTATAAATATGGAGAGGATTCTGTACTTTAATCCAACCTCCCCCATAAATATGGGGAGAGGTTTTGTAATTTTTATCCCGGCCATAAATATGGGGGGAGAGGTTTTTGTAAATTCCATAATCCAGCCCACAAAAATATGGGAGAGGTTTCTGTGTACCTATAATCCACACCCCATAAATATGGGAAAGGTTTCTGTACCCCATAATCCACCACCCATAATTATGGGAGAGGTTTCTGTACCCCTATAATCAACCCCCATAAATATGGGAAAGGTGTCTGTACCCCATGGTTCATCTCATAATTATGGGGAAGTTTCTACCCTTACAAAACTCAATTCCACATACAAATATGGGAGAGGTTTTGCACCCCATAATCCAATTCCACATAAATATGGGACAGGCTCTGTACCCCATAATCCAATTCCCCAGAAATATGGGAGAGGTTTCTGTACCCAATCCAATCTCTGCACATAAATATGGGGAGAGGCTCGTACCCTATAATCCGCCCGACATAAATATGGGGAGAGGTTTTTGTACAATTCATAATCCAATTTACAAATATGGGAAAAGTTTCTGTATCTAATCCACTCTTATAAATATGGGGAGAGGTTTGTACCTATAATCCACCCCCACATAAATATGGAAGGTTTTGCAATTTACATAATCGTCCCCATAAATATGGGAGAGGTTTCGTACCCCATAATCCAACCCCACATAAATATGGGGAGAGGTTTCTTGCAATTCTATAATCCAATCTGACATAAATATGGAGAGGTTTTAAAATTTATAATCCATCCCATAAATATGGGAGGTTTCGTACCCTTAATCCAATCTCCATATATATGGGAGAGGTTTCGTACCCCATAACCACCCCATATAAATATGGGAATATGTTTGTACCCCATAATCCACTCCCACATAAATATGGAGAGGTTTTGCAATTTGATAACCAATTCCCATAAATATGGGAGAGGTTTTGTACCTTAAAACCAATCCACCAGCAAATATGGGGAGAGGCTTTGCATCATCCACCCGCCATACATATGGGAGAGGTTTTAGCACCATATCCACCCACATGGGCCAGGAGAGGTTTTGTAAATTTTAATCCACCCCATAACATGGGGAGAGGTTTCGTACCCCTTAATCACCCCACAAATATAGCATGTTTCTGTACCCCATATCCACCCAACATAAATATAGAGGAAAATATAATCCAATTCTGAAGGCAATATATGGAGAGGTTTCACTTTAATCCAACCCCCATGAATAGTGAGGGTTCTGTACCTTTATCCATCTCAGCCATAAATATGGTAGAGATTTGAGTGACTCCAGCACCACCCACATAAATATGGGGAGGTTTCTGTACCTCTTATCCATTCCATAAATATCATGGAGAGGTTTCAGAAATCTTAATCCAACCCATATATAAGGGAGACGTTTGGGTACTCCCATAACCAACCCCATAACATGGGAGAGGTCTCAGTAACTCCATAAACCAATTGACAGAGGTTTCTGTAACCCCACCCGACATAACTGGGTGCTGCCTCTGTACCCCATAATCCACCCCCAAATATGTAAATATGGGAGAGTTTTCTGTACCCCATAATCCACCCCACATAAATATATGGGAGAGGGCCACCCCATAATCCACCCCCAATAACATATGGGAGAGGTTTCTGTACCCCTTAATCCACAACATTAGGGGAGAGGTTTCTGTACCAAAACTCACCCCTCAAAACAGTGGGAGAGGTCGCAATTCCATAATCCAATTCTTACAAATATGGGAGAGGTTTCTGTACCCCATAATCCAAATTCCCCATAAATATAAAGCGAGTCTTATAATCCACCCGACATAAATATAGAGAGGTTTTGTACCCCATATAATCCACCCCCAATATGGAGGTTTCTATCCTATAATCCACCCCATAATATGGAAGAGGTTTCTGTACCCTACAATCCACTGACACAAATATGGGAGAGGTTTCGTACCTATAACTCACTCCGATATAAATATGGGAGAGATTTCTGTAAATTTGATAATTCAATTTACAAATAAAGAGTTTCTACCTATAATCCAACCCACATAAATATGGGGGAGGTTTGTTCTATAATCCACTCTGACATAAATATGGGAGGCTTTTGTACCCCATAACCAACTCCAAAATAAGGGAGAGGTTTCTTGCAATTTATATCCAATTCCATATATATATAGAGGTTTGCAATTCCATACTGACACAAAATATGGAGAGGTCTCTGTACCTATAATCCACCTGACATAAATATGGGGAGATTTCTAAAATTTATAATCCATCCTCTATAAATATGGAAGAGGTTTCGTACTTTAATCCACCCCCCCCCCCATAAATAAATATGGGGAAGAGGTTTTGTACCCCATAATCCACCCCACAGCAAATATGGGGAGACGTTTGCAATTCCCCATAATCCACCCGACATAAATATGGGAGAGGTTTTCGTACCTATAATCCAACCCACATAAATATGGGAGGTTTTGTGCCCTGAACCACTAGACATAAATATGGGAGAGGTTTTTGTACCCATAATCCACCCCCCAAAATATGGGAGAGGTTTCTGTACCCTTATAATCCAATTTCCATAAATATGGGAGAGGTTTCCTGTACCTTCTTAATCCAACCTCTATAAATATGGGAGAGGTTTTGCACTTTTTATCCACCCGCCATAGATATGGGAGAGGTTTGTACCACATAATCCACTCCCCACGTGTCATGGGGAGAGGTTTGCACCTATAATCCACCCATATGGGAAAGTTTTCTGTACCCCATCTCCCATAATTATGGGAGGTTTTGCACTTATAATCCACCCCATAAATAATATGCGGAAAGGTTTTGTACCCCATAATCCACCCCCCATAATTATGGGAGAGTTTCTGTACCCCATAATCCACCCCACATAAATATGGGGAGAAGTTTTGCACCCCATCCACTCCACATAATATGGGAGGTTTCGTACCCCATAATCCACCCACCAGAAATATGGGAGAGGTTTTCACTCCCCATAATTCACCCCCACATATGGGGGAGGTTTCGTACCCCTATAATCCACCGACATAAATATGGGGGAGAGGTTTCAGTACACTATAATCCAATTTACAAATATGGGAGAGAGGTTGCACCTATAATTCACCCCCCATAAATATGGGAGAGGTTTTGCACTTATCCACTCTATAAATATGGGAGAGGTTTCTACCCCATAATCCACCCCATATATGGAAGATGTTTCTGTTTCCATAATCCACCCAACATAAATATGGGAGAGGTTTGCAATTTATAATCCACACTTCATAAATATGGGAGAGGTTTTGTACCCCTTAAACCAACCCACCATAAATATATGGAGAGGTTTCTGTACCCTTTATCCAACTGCCATAAATATGGGAGAGGTTTTAGTACCCCCATAATCCACCCACATAAATATGGGAGAGGTTTCTTGCACTCTTTTTAATCCACCCTAAAGATAAATATGGGGAGAAATGCACTTAATCCAACCTCTCTATAAATATGGGAGACGTTTCTGGGTAATTCTAGATAATCCACCCCATAAATATGGGAGAGGTCTCTGTACCCCATAATCCACCTGCAATATATCATGACAGAGGTTTCTGTAACCCCATAATCCAACGACACAAATATGGAAAGGTTTTGCTACCTTATTCAATTTCATAATTATGGGAGAGGTTTTGTACCTATAATCCCCATAAATATGGGAAAGTTTTGTACCTCTATTATCCAATTCTTCACATAAATATATGGGGAGAGAGGTTTCTGTACCCCATAATCCATCCCCATAAATATGGGAGAGGTTTTGCCCCTATAATCCACCCCCCAAATATGGGGAGAGGTTTCTGTACCTCATAATCCACCCACATAAATATAGAGAGGTTTCTGTACTTTTAATCCACCCACATAAATATGGGAGAGGTTTCTGTACTCCTTAATCACCTCCAAATATATGGGAGAGGCTTGCAATTCCCCATAATCCAAATTGCCCGGTACAATATAGAGGTTTGTACTTAATTCACTTCATAACAGGGAGAGGTTTCTGTACTCCCCAAAATCCACCTCCCCATAAATATGGGAGAGGTTTCTGTACCCCATAATCCACCCCACATATGAGGTTTCTGTACCCAAATCCACCCATGAGCAACATAGAGAGGCTGTGCCCTATAATCCACCCGACATAAATAATATGGGAGAGTTTTTGTACCCCATAATCCACCCCATAAATAAGGGAAAGGTTTCGTACCTCATAATCCAATTTCATAAATATGTAGAGAGGTTTCTGCAAATTCTATAATCCACTACACAAATATGGAGAGGTTTTGCACCTATAATCCACCTGACATAAATACAGAGATTTCTGTACCTATAATCCACCTATAATAATATGGAAGAGGTTTCGTACTCCTTAATCCACCTCATAAATATGGGAGAGGCCACTCCCCATAATCCACCCTCCCACATAAATATGGGAGACGTTTGTACCCATAATCCAATCTGTAGACATAAATATGGGAGAGGTTTCTGTACCCCATAACCCCCCATAAATATGGGGAGAGGTTTTGTACTTTGATCCAACCCCCATAAATATGGGAGAGGTGTTTGTACCCTTATCCACCCGCCATAAATATGGGAGAGGTTTTGTAAATTTCATAATCCAATTCTTACATAAATATGGGAGAGGTTTCTGTAATTATAATCCACCCCCCATAAATATGGGAAAGGCTTGTACATATCCACCCCCCATAATTATGGGAGAGATTTGTGTAATTTATAATCCACCCCATTACAAATATGGGAGAGGTTTCTACCCTATAATCCACCTGAATAATATGGGGAGAGGTTTCTGTACCTCATAATCCACGCCCCATAAATATGGGAGAGGTTTCGTACCCCATAATCCACCTGACATAAATATGGGAGAAGTTTTCTATACCACCCCATATAATCCACTCATTGTACCCCATAATCCACCCAACATAATATGGGGAGAGGTTTCTGCACTTATAATCCACCTCACATAAATATGGCAGTTTTGTGCCCTCATAATCCACCTGACATAAATATGGGAGAGGAGTAAATTTCTGTACCATAACTCCACCCCCATAACAGGAGTTTTGCACACCACATCCACCTGACATAAATATAGGAGAGGTTTTGCACCTACTAATCCAATCTTGACATAAATATGGTAGAGATTACCCCCACAATCCAATTCTAATTATGGAGAGTGTCCTTGTCCTCTTAATTCAATTCCATGGGAGAGGTTTCTGTACCCCATAACCACCCCACATAAATATGGGAGAGGTTTCTGTACCCTATAATCCACCCAACATGAGGTTTCTTCCATAATCCACCCCCATAAATATGGGAGAGGTTTCCTGTACTTTAATCCAACCACCATAAATATGGGGAGAGGTTTCTGCACTACCCCATAATCCACCCCTAAATATGTCTCTGCACCCATAATCCACCCAACAAAATTATGACAGAGGTTTCTGTAACCCCATAATCCACTGACATAAATATGGAACGGTTTCTGTACCCCATAATCCACCCCACATAATATGGTGAGGTTTCTGCACCCATAATCCATCCCCATAAATATGGGAGAGGTTTCTGCAACCTATAATCCAACCCCCATAAATATGGGAGGTTTCTGTACCCCATAATCCACCCACATAAATATGGGAGGGTTTCTGTACCCAATTCCCCCCATAAATATGGGAGGAGGTCGCACCATAATCCACCTGCATAAATATGGGAGAGGTTCTGTACCCTAATCCACCCCATAAATATGAGGTTTCTGTACCCCTTTATCCACCCCTATAAATATGGGAGAGGTTTCTGTACCCCATAATCCAACATAAATATGGAGAGTGTTTCTGTACCCCATAATCCACCCCATAAATAATATGAGAGGCACCCTAATCCACCCCAAAATGGGAGGCTGTACCCTTAATCCACCCACAACAGAGAGGTTTCCACCTATATCAAATCTAAATATGGGAGAGGTTTTGCACTCCCATAATCCACCCCCACAATATGGGGAAAGGTTTCTGCACTTATAATCCAACCCCCATAAATATGGGAGAGGTTTCACCTCATAATCCACCCCACATAAATATGGGAGAGGTTTTCCCCATAATCCACCTCATAAATATGGAGAGGTTTTGTACCATAATCCACCCCCATAAATATGGAGAGGTTTCCACAATTAATCCACCCACATAAATATGGGAGAGGTTTCTGTACTCATAATCCACCCCCACAATATGGAGAGGTTTCTCACCCTATAATCCACCCCACATAAATATGGAGAGAGGTCTTCCCTTAATCCAAATCCAAATATGGGAGGTTTCACCCATAATCCACCCCACATAAATATGGGAGAGTTGCACCTATAATCACCCTCACATAAATATGGAGAGGTTTGCACCCCAAAACGACCATAAATATGGGAGAGGCTTCTAATCACCCAAATATGGGAAGTTTCTGTACCTATAATCCACCTGACATAAATATGGGAGAGGTTTCTGTACCCCATAATCCACCTCCCATAAATATGGGAGAGGTTTCTGTACCCTAATCCACCCACATAAATATGGGAGAGGCCACCTCCATAATCCACCCCTATAAATATGGGAGAGGTCAACCTACAATCCACCCCACATAAATATGGGAGAGGTTTCACCCCATAAT
Source organism: Homarus americanus (assembly GCF_018991925.1). NCBI lineage: Eukaryota > Metazoa > Arthropoda > Malacostraca > Decapoda > Nephropidae > Homarus > Homarus americanus. The sequence continues at coordinate 2,645 of NW_024712200.1, read as the reverse complement.
CCACCCCCATAAATATGGGAGAGGTTTCTGTACCCCATAATCCACCCCACATAAATAGGTAGAGGTTTCCTGTACCCCATAATCCACCCAACATAAATATGGAGGAGGTTTCTGTACTCATAATCCACCCCAATATAAATATGGAGAGGTTTTGCACCCATAATCCACCCCACATAAATATGGGAGAGGTTTCTGTACCCTATAATCCAACCCACATAAATATGAGAGGTTTTTGTACCCATAATCCACCCCCACAAATATGGAGAGGCTGTGTCTAATCACCCACCATAACAGGGGAGAGAGGTTTCTACCCCATAATCCAACCCCAATAAATATGGGGAGGTTTCAGCTCATAACCTTCCCATAAAATAGAGAGGTTTCTGTACCTATAATCCAATAAATATGGGAGAGGCTTTGTTCTACACCCACATAAATATGGAGAGGTTTCTGTACCCTTAATCCACCCCCCATAAATATGGGAGAGGTTTCTGTACCCCATAATCACCCCCACATAAATATGGGAGAGTTCTTGGCCCCATAATCCACCCCACATAAATATGGAGGCTCTGTACCCCATATCCACCTGCCATAAATATGAGAGGTTTCACCCCATAATCCACCCCACATAAATATGGGAGAGGTTTCTGCAGTACATAATCCACCCACATAAATATGGGAGAGGCTTGCACCCCATAATCCACCCCACATAAATATATGAGAGGTTCTGTACCCCATAATCCACCCCCTACAAAAGAGAGTTTCTGTACCCATTAATCCACCCCACATAAATATGGAGAGGTTTCTGTACCCCATAATCCACCTCTACATAAATATGAGAGAGCTTGCACTCCTCATAATCCACCTTCCATAAATATGGAGGCTCTGTACCCCTATAATCCACCCACATAAATATGGAGAGGTTTGCACCATAATCCACCCATAAATATGGGAGAGGTTTCTCTTAAAAACCACCCCTCAACATGGGAGAGGTTTCACCCATAATCCAACCCTACAATGGGAGAGGTTTCACCCTATAATCCACCCACATAAATATGGGAGAGGTTTCTGTACCCCATAATCCACCCAACATAAATATGGGAGTTTTGCACCATAATCCACCTGACAATATGGGGAGGTTTGTACCCCATAATCCACCCGATAACCCCATAAATATGGGAGAGGTTTCTGCACCCATAATCCACCGACTAAATATGGGAGAGGTTTCGTCTCTATAACCAATCCAACATAAATATGGGAGAGGTTTCTGTACCCCATAATCCACCCCACAAAAAATATGGGGAGAGGTCAACCCATAATCCACCCAACATAAATATGGGAGAGGTTTCACCCATAACTAATCCAACATAAATATGTGAGAGATCTGACCCCATAATCCAATCTGACATAAATATGGGAGGTTTTGTACCCCATAACCACCCCACATAAATATGGAGAGGTTTCGTTACCTATAATCCAACTCCCCACAAATATGGGATAGGTTTCACTACAATCCACCCCATAAATATGGGGAGAGGTTTCTGTACCTATAATCCACCCACATATATGGAGAGGTTTTCACCCCATAATCCACCCCAATAAATATGGGAGAGGTATTTGCACTCTTAATCCACCCCACATAAATATGGGAGAGGTTTCGCACCATAATCCAATTCCCCTACATAAATATGGAGAAGTTTCTAGCCCTATAATCCACCCAACATAAATGGGAGAGGTTTCTAATCCTATAATCCACCCCATAAATATGGGAGAGGTTTCTGTACCCAATCCACCATACAAATATGGGAGAGGTTTCTAAAACCCCATAATCCACCCACATAAATATGGGAGAGATTTCTGTACTTTTAATCCACCCCCCATAAATATGGAGAGGTTTCTGTACCCTATAATCCACCCCACATATATATGGGAGAGGTTCTGTACCCATTAATCCAACCCCCATAAATATGGGAGAGGTTTCTGTACCCCAAATCCACCCCCCATAAATATGGAGAGGTTGAACCCATAATCCACCACATAAATATAGGGAGGATTTTCACCCCATAATCCACCCCCATAAATATGGGGAAAGGTTTCTGCAACTTATATCCACCCCCCATACATATGGGAGAGGTTTCCTTTGTACCCATAATCCACCCCCAAATATGGGGAAAGTTTGCACCCCATAATCCACCCCACATAAATATAGGAGAGGTTTCTACACCCTATAATCCACCCGACATAAATATGGGAGAGGTTTCTGTACCCCATAATCCACCCCCATATATATGGGAGAGGTTTCTGTACTTTAATCCACCCATAAATATGGGAGAGGTTTCTGCACCTATAATCCACCCCACATAAATATGAGGCACCCCATAATCCACCCCACACAAATATGGAGGTTTCACTCCATAATCCACCCCCTAAATATGGGAGAGGTTTCTTGCCCTATAATCCACCTATAAATATGGAGAGGTTTCTGCACCCTATAATCCAGCCCACATAAATATGGGAGAGGTTTTGCACCCCATAATCCACCCCTACAAATATGGGAGAGGTTTCTGTACCCTTAATTCACCCCAACATAAATATGAGAGGTTTCTGCACTATAATCCACCCTCCATATATGTATGGAGAGGTTTCTG